>NC_142463.1:38741479-38831479 GCF_049115385.1 Moschus berezovskii
TTTATCTATCTAAAATTTAAATTCGAGCAACAGGATTAAAATAGTACTTAACACCGGATTGTTTTAGTCTTTAGCCTAAATATAGGAATTAGAATTGATTTGGCGATTTTTGTTATTTAATAAAAATGAACTAATGATTAAAAAAAATCCGCACTTTCTCCTTAATACATTGTAGTAACCTATATGGGAAAAGAATCTGAAAAAGAACAGATATATGTGTATGTATGACTTTGCTGTACACCTGGAACTAACAAAATATTGTAAATCAGCTACACTCCAATATAAAATAAATATTTGAAAACACTTTCAAATTACAATTTGTCATCCCTATCTCATTGAGAGGGAGTGACCCACTACAGCGGAGAATAACAGCCGTTCACTCACCCTGTGTGAGGCACTTGGTGAAGGACTTGGTCTGCGTTAACGTCACTTCATCCTCACAGTCCCCGTGAGAACTCAAGCTAGGAAGAGACGAAACCAACGTCTGAATCCAAGACCATCTGATTCCAAAGCCTAGACTGAGCTACCTTGTCGGGAACCAAGCAGTACGACTTTAACAAAAGCAAGTAAATTTTGTTCCATTTTGGCAAAATTATTTATGCAAGGAAAGGTGAAGAATTCAAGCAATGAGAGGTCCTGTCCTTCTTTCTATTTTTTAAAGTAGAATTTATTTTTTTTAAACAATAGTTTCAGGTTTACTGAAAACTAAGAAAACAAGTTTTATGTTCTGTTTTCATATTTTTATGTACCTTTCTTCCTAAATTAAGGCACTGACTTTACAGATTTTTCCACCAAGAGATTTTTTAAGGGAAGATTTTAAAAGTAAAGTTTTATTACTTTTATAATAATTTCATATTCAAACAGTGGTGTTTTGTTGATAAGTGGTGTCATAATTGAGGGGAGGGTGTGATTTTAACCTTTTTTCCTATTGGTTTTCTTGTCAAGTTTCATCTCCGCCCTCATTCTGATAGCTGGTAAGCAGAGCCAGGATGACCAAGAATGGGAAGAGATTGAAATCTGGAGTCAGAAATCTTGGATTATTTATTAGGTGAAAGGCTAACTTGGTGAGTCTCAGTTTCCTCCTTTGGGAAATGGGAATAATGAGAACCCATCAAATTAGAAAAGGCTGTTATTGTGGGCTGTAAAGGATCAACGAAATGTTAGTTCTTTTCTTAAATTATTAATTAATTTTCTTTTTGGTTGCACTGGGTCTTTGTTGCTACCCGCGGGCTTTCTCTAGTTGTGGCGAGCGGGGGCTACACTTTAATTATGGTGCTTGGGCTTGCCATTGTGGTGGCTTTTCTTATTGCAGAACATAGGCTCTAGGTGCACAGGCTTCAGTAGCTACGGCTTGTGGGCTCTAGAGCACAGCCTCAGGATTTGTGACGCATGGGCTTAGGTGATCTTTGACATGTGGAATCTTCCTGGATCAGGGATTGAACCTGTGTCCCCTGTAGTGGCAGGTGGATTCTTATCCACTGTGCCACAGGGAAGTTCCAAGTGTTAGTTCTTATGAGAGTATTCTTCACCTGTGAGATGAGACTCTAGGTTAACATAACTTATTTTATAAATCATTGTTTATATATTCACATAAGCCGTGTCTCTAGAGAGTTCAGTTCATTTCAGTTCAGTCGCTCAGTCATGTCTGACTCTTTGCAACCCCATGAATCACAGCACGCCAGGCCTCCCTGTCCATCACCAACTCCCGGAGTTCACGCAAACTCATGTCCATTGAGTCGGTGATGCCATCCAGCCATCTCATTCTCTGTCGTCCCCTTCTCCTCCTGCCCTCAATCCCTCCCAGCATCAGAGTCTTTTCCAGTGAGTCAACTCTTCGCATGAGGTGGCCAAAGGATTGGAGTTTCAACTTTAGTATCAGTCCTTCCAGTGAACACCCAGGACTGATCTCCTTTAGAATGGACTGGTTGGATCTCCTTGCAGTCCAAGAGACTCTCAAGAGTCTTCTCCAAGAGTAAACTTACGAAATTCATAAGGTAATGATTTTGGAATGAGGCACACCTGAATTTGAATCCTGGCCCTTCAACTTAGCAGTTTCCATAAGTTTGTTTTTACAGCTGTGAGTCTATTTCAGTTTTATAAATAAGTTCATTTGTATTATTTTTAAGATTCCACATATAGGTGATGACATATATTTGTCTTTCTCTGTCTGACTTACTTACTTCAGTATGATGATCTCTAGATCCATCCATGTCATTGCAAAAGGCATTATCTTGTTCTTTATGGCTTAATGTTGAACTTTGCCACATTCTTCTCTGCTCGTCAGATTCCTCACACCTAAAATGGGATAACATCCCCTAAATTACAGAGTTGTTTTGATTAGATTTGAGGTATGTTGAGCATCTAATTCAGTGCCATCCACAGAATGGGCCCTAGTATCCATCCCTACCATCGTTATCTTGGGTCTTCTGTAGTCTCAGATCCTCTCTGGAGTCTCCCAGGAGATGCCCTTCACCCTCTGAGGCTCTTCTTTTTATTTTTAATTATTTTTTAAAATTAATTTTTATCAAAGTATAGTTGATTTATAATGTTGTGTTAGTTTCTGTCATACAGCATGGTGAATCAATTATACATATGCATATATCCATTATTTTTTAGATTCTTTTCCATATAGGTCATTAGAGAGTATTGAGGTGAATTCCCTCTACTATATAGTAGGTTCTTATTAATTATCTATTTTTTACATAGTAGTGTGTATATGTCAATCCCAGCCTCCTAATTTATCCCTCTCCCAGCTTCCCCCCTTGGTAACCATAAGTTTGTTTTCTAGAATTGTGCCTCTATTTCTGTTTTGTAAATAAGTTCATTTGTATCATTTTTTTAGATTGCACATATAGGTGGTAACATATATTTGTCTTTCTCTGTCTGACTTACTTCACTTGGTATAATAATCTCTAGGTCCTTCCCTGTCATTGCAGATGGCATTATTCTGTTCTTCGTGACTGAGTAATAGTACATTGTATATGTGTATCACATCTTCTTTATCTAATCATCTGTTGATGGTCATTCCTTTCATGACTTGCCTATAGTCCTTATGCTCTAAAGTCTTTGCTTTTAGAAATGGAAGGTAAGTATGATAAATAGAAGGAATGATTAAGCTGAGCAACATGGTTGGGGTTACAAAGAAAGCAAGTCTATGGCTTTGTGCAATAATTACTTTCCATGTGACTTTTGGCTTGAAAACTACCAAAGAGGAGACCAGATCTGATATGGCTGATGATCTTTGGATTTCTGGAGAATATAACTTAAAAAGGAAATTCTAAGCACCACTGTTGTTTTGGCGGTTTGTTAGAAGAGTGCTTTACAAGTTGCAGCTCTTTGTCAGAACTCCACCTGCTCCAGCTCCCTCCACATACCACTTGTTCCAATTCTCTGCCGAACTAATTCCAACATGGCCTAGAAACTCTGTTTAAGCATCAGTTTCTGGGGGTGAATGGCCCTGAGCCTCCAGACAGGTGAACCTCATTTTGCTTGCTGTACTGTTTCTTTACACTGATGTCTTAAAATTGTTTCTTAAATGTCTACTTCCACCACAAACTGTAAAGCCCCATGACATGAACAATTCCAAATGACTTTAAATGTCAGCAAATTGTCTGTACCTCTTTAAGGTGAGATACTCTTAGGAAAGAAAGAGCTACAAAAGAATCTTAAACTGTTTACAGTGATCACATTGCTATTGGTACTGTTGGTATGACTAGTTATGAGATTGCTCTGGGTATTTTGGGGGAACAAAGCAAATTAGAAATTAAAGATCAACTATAATTCTGTCGTTTTTGGGATTGTTGAAAATTGAGACTATCAGTGTGGGGAAAAGGAGGGAAAAAAATCACAGTTTACACTGAAATTATCAACATGAAATCATAATTATTTAAAAATTCCAACTCTGTCCACTGAAAAGACCTAGAAACAGGGAAAAACACACAAACAATGACTCACCCCTCATGCTCAGATGGTGGTGCTGAAATACCATCTCCTGCTAAAAGGAATCAGAGCTCCTTAGAGAAACAGCTGACTCCAGGTTAGGCAGAGGGAAGGTACATGCTGAGCTTGTCACAACTTGTATCAAGCAGCAAGGAGGAGATAAAAAAAACTACCACAGTTCCATCCAAAGGGCACAGGAGCCAACCTGAAGAGGCTCCTGGATAAAGATGAGACAATTTCAGCATCCATATGGGTAATATCTGCAATTGATTGGAACTCATCAGATATAATAATTATCATTAAGTTTATAGTGACAATAAGAAAGAAAGAATAAGAGAAATAGAATATTAGAAAGAAAGAGAGGGAGGTGAGAGAGAGAAAGTAAGAGAAGGAAAGGGAAGAGAAAGAAAAAGCGAGTTAAGAAAGAGAAGAGGGAGACAGGAGAGAAAGAAAGAAAAAAAGGAGAAAGCAAGCTAGCAATTGATCACCATGGAAAGATGCTAGTCAACCAACTCATTCTGAAAACTGAAAATAAAGGGGGCGGATATCAAGCATTTATCTTGCCTTTTCTGTGTGAATTACACTAATGGGTAATCAAGTAGAAGATGAAGGAAAAGTTCTTTTTATAAATATAATCCAGCTAAAAAAAATGAGAATATCACCATTTTGCAACCACTAATGAACGAATGGACGCAATGATAAGGAATCCACTTGACAATGCAGAAGACCTGGGAGATGCAGGTTCAGTCCCTGGGTCTGGAATGTAGACTAGAGGAGGAAATGGCAACCCACTCCAGTATTCTTGTCGAGAGAATCCCATGGACAGAGGAGCCTGGAGGGCTACAGTCCATATGGTCACAAAGAGTTGGACACCACTGAGCACAGCACTCAATGAGTGAATGGACTTGGGTGTTTATTAAGCTGCTAACTTCACAAAAGAGAGACGTTGATATGATGGCTCTCCTAGTGAAAGAACATTCCTTGCCAAAAAATTCAAACCTGAAAATAAAAAGCAGATCCCTGTTCAGGTCTCCTCTTCAATGAGGAGACTTTATTTGTCACTTTTGGATGCAATTGAACACTACCTCCTCTGTTCTACTGTGACATCTTAGCCATACATTCAGTTTTCCACAGACATTGATTCACTTGACTATTGCATAGTTTCCTTGTTTCTACTCTTGTCCTCCTGCAACCTAATATCTGCAGCTAAATGATATTTTAAAATGTAAGGCAAGCATGTCCCTCTTCTATTGAAAATGTGCCAATGGCTTACCATTAATCTTTGAATCAAATCAAAGGGCTTTACTATGGCCAACAAGGCCCTACAGAATCTATTTCAAATTCATCACCTATTGCTTTCTCCCTAGCACACTCTGCTCATCCACCTGGACCATCTTGCTATTCTGTCAAAGCATGGAGCACACACCATCCCAGGACCTTTGCATAGAACGCTTTCTCCCAACATCTGCTTGACTTACTCCCTTACCACCTCCCAGTCTCCTCTCAAATATAATCTGACCAGTCGACCGTCTTATATCCACAGCAGCCCTTGAACTCTCTATCTCTTTAACCTACTGTATTATTTTTGTAGCAACTACTATCACAACTATAGCTTATGTTCATTTGTTTATTATCTTTTCCCACTAGATTGTAAGCTCCAGAGGCAGGGATTTTACCTATTTCCTTCACCTCAGTGTCCCCAGTGCCTGAAACAGTGCCTGTTAGGTAGTGTATGATAAATACGTGTTGAATGAATGCATGAGAGCATGGGTGACTTGCTGTGTTGCAGTGTGTTGCATTAAATAGCAGTCTTCCCTAGCAACTCACTGAAGACAAGAAGCAGGTTTTATTCAGTATTTTGTTGCAGCGTCTTGCATGATGTCTGGCACTTAGTAGGTCTCCAGGAAATGCTTTTTCTAGAATTAAATACCTCTAGCTATAAGGACATTTCAGAAATAGAAGATTTACATTTTGTGTGTGTGCGTATGTGTTAGGGGTCTCACTGGATTCCTAAGCTGTATTTTTGTGAGAAAAAGTACAGTATCAAAACCAAAGCCCCATAAGAAATAAACCTTCCCATTATGGAAAAAAGATCTTCTTCAGTCACATTCTATTGGCGCCACTAGATGATGCTGTCGAAGACAGGGTAGTCTTCATTTGTGGATTCAGAGAGGAAATATCTTACTAACTTTTAAAGTAATGACTTTTGTTTTTTATTACATTAGCATTGCATACTTAGTGTCGAATTTTAGTAAATGCAAATAAGTGAAAGGAAGAAATGTTCACCCAGAACATTTCCAGAAAGAAATCACCCAGGAATAACTACTGCTAGTGAGTATCCTCTATAATGGATAATGTTAGGTGCTTCCTAGATGTCAAGCACTACATCAATGCTTTATACTTATCAACCTCCCAGTCTCTCTAGGAAATTTCTCTCTATACAGTCATATGAGATAGGTATAGTTATACATATATTGATAAGTTCATCATTTCATTTTTATCTGATAACTCGACACATGGTAGTTGCTTAACTAATATTAGTTGAATGAATTATTGAGAATTTAATGATATAGTTCATGAAAATCACCTGACTCATACAGTCCTTCAATTCATAGTATCTACATAATGTTATATGTATTAACATTAATTAGTTTACAATACAACCCTGTAAATGTTCTTTGCTGAAGTTGCTCCCAAGAGATCTCAGGTTAATTGGTTGAGTGACCCAGTAATAGCAGTCCAACTCCTCTTCTCACTGTGCAGTTTTTCTCCTTTGTCCTCCTGCACACAGTCTAAAGTTTTGCTTTGGGCTCGGAGGGCTGTATCCCAGGCTGGTAGAAATCTGAGAAGTGAAGCCAGCCTGGAATCCCAGAGCTTCCTAGTGACTCTGCTATTCAGAGTCACACTGTTCATGGGGCTCACAGAAACCAGAACTGCTTCTGAGGCTTGCTCAGGACATCTGTCCCAACAGAATCTCTTGGCATCACTAAATAGTTACCAGAGATGTTTTCCTTCTGCCTAGATCTCCATCCTCCTGTCTGTCTCTTACCACTTCTTTTTCTCTAGCATCTGAAATTCACAATTGCTTTAGTGAACACTTTTGAGTTCCAGTGGGCAAAGTACCGTGCTTTGAATGTCTTGGTTGGGAAGGGACAGAGAGATAAGGATGGCTCTACCTTCCAGAAACTTTCAGACTACTGGCAAAGAGAAGAGAAGTACCTGTCTCCAAGATAAGTAGCTCCTTCTAAGTCTCCTGACTTCCAAGCAGAAAAAGTAGATAGTTTCTCAATGTGTGATAAAGCACCATCTGCATCAATTTCAACTGCAATGTTTGTTAAAAGTACATTTCAGCGCTACTGGATCTGAATCTTTGGATTGGGGTGGGAGTTTATATTTATAATAAGCATCACAGATGTTTCTTATACCAACACCAAAGCGTGAAAACCACCGATGTCACATACCAAGATGACTGCTGATGATAATGGACATTGAATGGAGGAAAGAGTGTATGTTTAACTTGCCTACCATTCACCAGACCCTGTCCTAATCACCTATGCCTTGTGACCTCATTCCTCTTAAAAACACTGTGAGAAATTATCATCATCGTCATTCCCCTTTTGTAGAGATGAAGGAACCAGGTACATAGAGGTGAAATAATTTGCCCAAGTCACACATAGAAAGTGGCGGAACTGAGATTTGAATCTATATTGTCTGACTCAACAGCCCATGGTTTTTTTTTTTTTTTTTTTTGCTGTGCTGGGTCTTTGCAGCATGTTGCTGAGCACAGGCTTTACAGAGCGTGGGCTCAGCAGTTGTGGCATGTGGGCTTAGTTCCCCTGAGGCATGTGGGATCTTAGTTCCTCAACCAGGGATCAAACCTGCATCCCCTGCGTTGGAACGAGGATTCTGAACCACTGGATCACCAGGGAAGTCCTAAGAGCTCATGCTTTTAACCTTTAAGCCTCTCATAAATGGAGGCTATTATGAAAGCCTTAAAGAAGCTAGTCAGGTGCACAATACTAAGTGAAGAATGCAGGCAAATGATTTGATTTTAATTTTTCTTGGAGTGTAGTTGATTTACAATGTTATATTAGTTTCTGAAACTGACAACCATCAAGAGCTAGTAGTTCTCAATTACTCCTCTAAGACTAGACTATATGGTCTTGTTTTTATTCTTCCAGAGTCACATGGATAGTTTGTAAAAGGAGCAGATAAACAATCCACTGAGCACTTTTTCAGGATAATGCCATTTATATCTCTCCCATCAATCTTCATGGCAAGTCTGGGTAATATTTGACTCAATTTAGAGAGAAAGTATTCTCAAAAAATGTGATTTTTCCCAGGGACATGGTTATTAGATGGTGGAAGGAGGTCTGCTTCTATCCACTGTCTGCTGCATCAACGAAGATGGGCTCAGCTACAAGTGTGTGTGTGTCACTTCGGTTCCGTCGCTCAGTCGTGTCCGACTCTCTGTGACCCCGTGGACTGTAGCCTACCAGGCTTCTCCGTCCATGCGATTCTCCAGGGAAGAATACTGGAGTGGGTTACCGTTTCCTTCTCCAGGGGATCTTCCCAACCCAGGGATCGAACCCGGGTCTCCCGCATTGGAGGCAGACGCTTTAACCTCTGAGCCACCAGGGAAGCCCATGTGTCGCTTTAGTCATGTCCAATTCTTTGTGACCCTATGGGCTATAGCCTGCCAGGCTCCTCAGTCCATGGGGTCCTCCAGGCAAGAATAGTGGGGTGAGTTGCCATGTCCTCATCCAGGGACTCTTCCTGTCCCAGGGATTGAATGATTGAATCCGCACTTCCTGTTTTGCAGGTGGATTCTTTACCGTTGAGCTACGGGGCAAGCCCTCAGCTACAGGTAAAAACCTCAATACAAAATGACTTGAGCAATGCAGAAAGTGGTCTCGTGTGTAACTCACTTACCAGCAAGTCCCCAGGCAGGACAGGTTCCAGGGAAGGGTAATTCAGAGGCTCAATGATGTCATCAATGCCTATTTCAACCTTAGCATCTGCTCACAAGTAGGCAAGTATAGGTTGAATTGTGTCCCTTCTCCTCCAAAAAAGATATGTTGAAGTCTTTACCTCAAGTACCAGAATGTGACCTTATTTGTATATAGGGTAATTACAGATGTAATCAAATTAAAATGAGGTTTCTAGAGTGGACTCTCATCCAATGTGACTGTTCTTATAAAAAGAGACTTGGACACAGAGGCAGACATGCATGGAGGGAGGTCAATGTGAAGAAATGCAAAGAGATGGCCATGTGACTGGACTGGATTTGTCTACAAGCCAAGGAACACTAAGGATTGCTGGAAGACACTGGAGGAGGCAAGGAAATACTCTCCCTTAGAGCCATCAGAGGAAACATGACCCTGTTGACAACTTGATTTTGGATTTCTAGCCTCCAGAACTATGAGACAATAAATTGCCATTGTTTTAAGACCCCCAGTTAATGATACTTTGTTACAGTAGTCCTAAGACACTAATACAGAATTATTTTGTCATCACTGGTATTAGAATTGTTGTGCTGATAAAGATTTTTCAGAGTCCCTTGGACAGCAAGGAGATCAAACCAGTCAGTCCTAAAGGAAATCAACCCTGAATATTCATTGGGAGAACTGATGCTAAAACTGAAGCTCCAATATTTTGGCCACCTAATGTGAAGGTCTGACTCATCGGAAAAGACCCTGATGCCAGGAAAGATTGAGGGCAGGGGGAGAAGGGGGCGACAGAGGATGAGATGGTTGGATGGCATCACCGACTCAATGTCATGAGTCTGAGCACACTCTGAGAGAAGATAGTGAAGGCCAGGGAAGACTGACATGCTGCAGTCCGTGGGATTTCAAAGAGTCAGATATGACTTAGTGACTGAAAAATGAGCAACAAGTTATCTTAGCAGGTGATTGCTACTCTTTCGGAGTCACATCTAGACAAAAGAATCTCCAGGGGTAAAATAAGAGCCCACTTCTTTGGTTGGCAAGAAAACTCTTCTCTGAAAGGGCCTCAGCTGACTTCCTCTCCCACATCACTGATCAGAGCCTCACACCCTTTCTCAAACTCAGCAATGCCAAAGGAACACATTGGCCACAGCCAGTCAATCTGCATCTTAGAAGCAGATGGGCCGAATTCTCCTGAGGTGCTTGGGAGTGCATAGAGAGATGGATTCCTGAACAAAATCAGGTTCTGCTGGAAAGGAAGACAGGTGGGGAGGAGGAATGCTGGGTGGTCCACCAACAGTGTCCATGATATTCTAGATCTTGCCTATCATGCCATGCCACGTTTTTTTTTTTTGTCCCAGTTTCTCTTCATAGGATGGGTATGGTTGTTTTTGTTTTACTTGGAGGTGAGAGAACTGAACTTGGATTTATAAGCTAATTTGATTTACATAAATATTGTCCCTCGTAGTACCTGAAGCCCAGCACTTGACTCAATGCCAAGAACCCAGTAGATCTCAAATGGCAGGTATGGTGGTGCCATAGGGGAAATTTACCAATCTTTGCTCTGTTAGTGTCCCAGTTTTGCAAGACTGTTTTGTGGGGTGGAAGGGCTGAGGAAGGAGTTTGTGATTATTTTGAACATAGGGTTTCAAGAGTAATTAGGAAGATACACTCACCTCCATCCTTCAAGAGCTTTTTCCTTCTGCTTCACTAGAAGAAAGTCAGGTATGCAATTGCCTGTGTCTTCCACTCAAGCCATCCTAGTTTCCCTGAGATCCCTACAGCTGGACATCTCTGTCTTTTAAAGCAGACCCATCCCTTAGTGCAGACATAAAGAAGACGAAATCCATTAACAGGTCCTGAATAAGTTGGGGAAAAAATATGACAGGATAAGTATGATGTAATTTAAGTATTTTGGCATGGCAAATGGAAAGAAATTACATTTTCTATTATCTTCCAACAGTTATTGAAAATGAAATGAAATATATTCTATACTCCCCCAAAAAGTCAAGATTTTTTTTTCCTGCTTAAATGCAATTTTTCCAGCAGTTTGTTCATTTGGTATGCATTCCCCTCCTTTCATGACATGGAGGCATTCTGTTATGAAACATTCAATGAAAAAAAATGGACAAAAAAGTATACTACTTCTTTAAAATATATTGCAAGAATACTCATTTTCAGCTTTTTATTGCAGCACTAGCTGGTATTCTTGCATGCAGTTTTGTAATTTATTCTGAACATTCTACTTAAACCTTTTTTCAATAGCATGATTTTATTAGAGTCAGCTCACTGGACTTTCCCAAAAAGGTATTTAAGATCAAATAAAACCAGTGCTTGGAAAAATATCATTACAATATGAAAGCAGTTACAAAAACATTAGTACTGCAAAGTTTTATTTCAAATGGCTGAGCTTGCTGTACCCCGGGTTATGGTACTTCTACTTCTGCAGACACACTTACTGGGGAAATGGAAAAAACTGTCATCTTAGCAGTTTTTGCACATGATGGGGGGAAGAGAGGGGAGAAGAAAAGGGTATAAAAATTTAAAGTAAGGCTGCAAAATTTTTAGGTGCTAGCACTAATGATACGAATAGATTGGCTCCCCATCCCAAACGCTACCTTCCCAGCCCACCCTTTCCAAGTACCTTCACTTCTCAAATGCCCTTGAGGATGTGATAGAAACTTCTAACTTAGCCTCTTACCCACAGACCAAGTGTCCTCTCCAAACCTTGGAAGGTATTTTTTTGGAAATGTGGGTGGATTGATTATTGATTTAAATGTGTCAGGGAATTGTAGTCCTTTTGGGGTTTTGTTCCTTATGTAATGAACTCTTGTCAACATGAAGGCTTTTTGGTCAAATGATGTCTTTTAGCACCTCCATCTGACTGGGCACAAGTCTGTGTCTGAAGGCTTAGCCTCCCCTCCTGGGGGAACTTTGCAAGCAAGCCTGGTGAGTCCCCAGGTCTGGTGGTGAGCACACTGCAGTTCTTGTCGTCTCATTCAAGTGCAGCTCCTATGGCCATTTGCATACTCACCTTGAACCTTGCCAAAGTGAACCAACACTGCTCTCATTTGACTTCATAACTGAGCACAAAAGGCAAGTATTTTTTCCTGTTGAGTTGTGAATATGTCCTCCCTTTCTTGGTAATTGACAATGAGTGTGGCTGGAACCCAGCCTGCAATGGGGGAGAGTCAGCCACATCCACTGCTACAATTTGATGGTCTTTTTTTTCCCAAGAAGATTGCTTTCAATTAAAATCTGATGTTTATCAGAAAAAAAGTGTCATTTGTTATATTGCTTTCCAAATCGCTGCTGAATCAGGTGTTTATATTTTAGAGAAAGTAATCTCCTATTGATTGCGCAGTGCAAAAGGTATAGTTTAGCAAAGATGAAATAAATCAGCATTTTGGGACTTTGGTATTTTCATGTTGGTAATTATTAATCCACATGCAATTCTATTACACAATATTTCCCTCATCCTTTTTCCTCTAAGTGTCAAATCTATGGTGAAGCACCTACATCCCTTAAGTTTGCAGATTAGGTGGTTTCTATGTGGACTTTCAAACGTGAATTTTAAATTGCGAGTTACTATTCGTATTACTTTTCTAAGGAGAAATATGCTTAAAAAGTAAAGTCTTTATTGCTTCTTAAAAGGCCTAGCACTCTGTGATAAATTCTCATATTTTGACTGTTAATATGTTTGAATGAAAATTATTTATACATTTGGGTGAGGTTGAGTGGTTTTCATTTGATTGCTGCCTCTGGAAATGAAAGCAGAGTAGCAGGAAATTTACATGTCATGCTGTGATGTATATCCAGATTATGAGATGATTGTGCGGCAGACGAACCCCAAGTAAAATCATTCCCATCAAACTGTGACAACTGCAATTCCTGACAAGGCCTCTTAGTTTTGGGGGCTATTATCATTGTACAAGAATATAATCTATTGACAGCAGGGCTGTTTAATACATTTAAAGGCAGACAGTGGAAGAAATCTTAACTGTTTTCATTCGCCACTGCACAAGGGTGCAGATCAAAAGTGAATTATATTTAAAAATATGCATGTATGATGATAAGATGCATGACATTCATCAACCTGTTTAGTCATGGTTAGGCTGAGGTGGGGAAGAGCCAATATTACTGCCATATGTGGTCTGAAATAGAGACGTGAGACTAGAAATTATATCATTGCCCAGTCAGAGTGAGTGTACAGGGGAGACATTCTTTTTTAATCCCCGATCTCTGCCTCACTAAGTAGCAAGCAGCATCCATGTCCATAGCAGTGACTTTGTCTCAGTTGGAGTATATGAATGGGCTCTGAATCTTTGTCCCTCTGTTTAGTAAGTGTGCCTGTATATTCTGTTTGTGGGCTTGTGCTCATACCGTGGATGAGGTGGAGAGGAATAAATCATTAACATGATAGAAGATCATAGTTACAGAGTCACTGACACATGTGCTTATACAAGAGTGAAAACTAGGGCATGGGGCCCCAGAAATACTGCCATGGGCTGAACATGGAATTGTTCAGTCTCAAGGTTCCAAATTACAGAACTGGGGTGTTGGCACAGAGGGGCTGCTTAATATCCTATCCTGCAGGAGTGCTCATAGTGGAGAAGGTTGCTTCAGGTTTTAGGGTACCAAAGCTCACCCAGTGGTGATGTGAATCGCCAATGGCAATAGCACTTAACTTGGTCTCTTTGTATGAGAAAACTCTCACCTGACGATGAAGTACAGTATGGTTTCCTATGTGATGCAGCTGAAAATAAACCGCAGGGAGGATTTCACATTCCCAAGTTCATTAAGACTCTGCAAACCACAGCGCAGAATTCACTCATTTATTACAACAAAAGATGTTTGAGGGCAGTTTTTAAAAAATGGAATGAAGAAGCCTGATGAATTAATGGCATTTTCCCTGGAGGAATTAGTTCGTCAGCTAATAGTCAGTTCCTAAGATTAAAATGACTTTGAATGGAGACAGTAGAAGGAAGAATCAAGGGGGGCTGTGAAAGGGTTAACACATCCACATTTCAACTCCATGGCCAGAAACTCCTTCTGGGTCTCCTGTTCCTCTCCACCCCTTGGACAAAGCAAATGCTTTAAAAAGCCACACCCATTTGTCTTTCCCCTTAAAAACAGGCACTTTTAAAGTGAATGCAGAATTATTTTTAGTGCCCATTCCAAAGGTTAATCATGAAAAGAGGCTCTTGTCCTTTGCAAGGTTTTATAAACCTGTCCTGAGAGAAGTAAGCATAGGTCACTTAAAGGGCACAAAACACTGGTGAGGTCTGGGTCCCATTCAGAGCTTCCAGGCCAGCTTCTAATTCCAAAGGGTTATTGGAACGAAAATCCACCAGTGGCTGTCCCAGGCCCCCTTGATGATCTCTTACTGAGCAGTAGCAGCCCAGGAAGGATCTAACTTTCTTACTAAGAAGAGGAGAGTGAGCACACCAAAACCATCCATGCCAATGGTAGTGCTCCCATTGATCCACAATGGGACAAAGAAAGGTAGCATTTCTGTATGCTATACCGGGGCCTCTTTTGTGGATGATAAATGTTGGTTCACATCAGCTAATATTTCTTGACTGCCTACTATATGTCAGGACTGCTCCGCCTCTTGGTGTTCCCTTTCTGTCAAAGGGCTTGCAGTATATATCATGGCGGATGAATATGGGGACAGGATAATTTGAAAGGGGCTTTTGGTTTTAGTTTTACCATGGTGGTTGGCACTGAATAAACATGCAATACCATGATTTCATAGGCTTCCCAGGTGGTGCTAGGGGTAAAGAGCCTGCCTGCCAATTCAGGAGACATAAGAGACTCAAGTTCAATCCCTGGGTTGGAAAGGTCACCTGGAGAAGGGCATGGCAACCCACTGCAGTATTCTTGCCTGGAAATCCCATGGACAGAGGAGCCTGGTGGGCTACAGTCCATAGGGCTATAAAGAGTCGGACATGACTGAAGCAACTTCAGTTCAGTTCAGTTCAGTTCAGTCGCTCAGTCGTGTCCGACTCTCCGCGACCCCATGAATCACAGCACGCTAGGCCTCCCTGTCCATCACCAACTCCCGGAGTTCACTCAAACTCATGTCCATCGAGTCGGTGATGCCATCCAGCCATCTCATTCTCTGTCGTTCCCTTCTCTTCTTGCCCCCAATCCTTCCCAGCATCAGAACTTTTCCAGTGAGTCAACTCGTCTCATGAGATGGCCAAAGTATTGGAGTTTCAGCTTTAGCATCAGTCCTTCCAATGAACACCCAGGATTGATCTCCTTTAGAATGGATTGGTTGGATCTCCTTGCAGTCCAAGGGACTCTCAAGAGTCTTCTCCAGCACCACAGTTCAAAAGCATCAATTCTTCGGCAATCAGCCTTCTTCAGTCCAACTCTCACATCCATACATGACCACTGGAAAAATCATAGCCTTGACTAGACAGACCTTGGTTGGCAAAGTAATGTCTGTGCTTTTTAATATACTATCAAGCGACTTAGCATGCACAAACGTACTGTGTTTTCATATTTTTTGTTTAATTTTAGAAGAGTTGTAGATTTAGGGAAATATTATAAAGACAGCAGAGAGTTCCTGTGTACCTGGCACCCAGCTTCCTCTGTTATTAACGTCTTACATCATGATAGTACATTTGTTACAGTTAATGAACCAATAGAGATACATTATTATTGATGAAAATCCATGCCTTATTCAGATTTCTTTACTTTTTCTGTCCCGAGATTCCACGTTATATTTAGTGGTCATCTTCCCTTAGTTTTTTCTTGATATGACAGTTTCTTGGGTTTTCCTGGTTTGGATGAACCTGACTGTTTTTGAAGAGTAATGGTCAGGTAACTGAGATTTGTCTGATGTTTTTCTGATGATTAGACTCAGGTTACAAGTTTTGGGGATGTTGTCCATGGAGGTGAGGTGCCATTTGCCTCACATCACATCGGGGATACATACCATCAACATGACTTATCACTGTTGGCATTGACCTTCGTCACCTGGTGGAGGTCGCATTTGTCAGATCTCTTTACTCCCCACTGCCACCCCATCCATGGGAAGGAAGTCATGACATACAGTCACACTTTAGACACAGTTAACCCAAGCTAGGCCACTTCAATTCCTCTTCCGGGAACTTGGAAGTGGGATTTAGAGGTGCTAGTCAGTCTCCTTGGAGAAGGCAATGGCCCCCCACTCCAGTACTCTTGCCTGGAAAATCCCAAGGATGGAGGAGCCTGGTAGGCTGCGGTCCATGGGGTTGCTAAGAGTCGGACACGACTGAGTGACTTCACTTTCACTTTTCACTTTCATGCATAGGAGAAGGAAATGGCAACCCACTCCAATGTTCTTGTCTGGAGAGTCCCAGCGACGGGGGAGCCTGGTGGCCTGCCGTCTATGGGGTTACACAGAGTCGGACACGACTTAGCAGTGACTTAGCAGCAGCAGCAGCAGTCAGTCTCCTGGGCTTCCCTGGTGATTCAGATGGTAAAGAGTCTGCCTACAATGCAGGATTCACTGGGTTCGATCCCTGGGTCAGGGAAATCCCCTGGAGAAGGAAATGGCTATGCACTGCAGTATTCTTGCCTGAAGAATTCCATGGACAGAGGAGCCTGGAGGACCCCAGTCTGTGGAGTAGCAAAGAGTCAGACATGACTGAGCAACAAACACTGCTACTGCTAGTCAGTCTCCTGGGGTTTCCTGAACTGGCTGTAACAAGGGGGTGGGTGGCCACTCCTGTCATTTTAATGGAGAAGCAAGGGATGGTCTGGAGAGAGAAAATAACAAACACAACAGAGAAGGGACAATGGAAGGCAGCCTGTGGGGGGGGGGGGGCAGGGAGGACCTGCCTTGTCTGTGGTGCTTCCAGGACTTAGTCCTGTCCCTCGGGAGACCCGACTGCTTTTCCTGCTCTGGGGTTCAGTGCGATATCCACATATGCCTAAGATCACCTCCACATCTCATTTTCCTAAAGAGAGAATTTGCATAGTTTTGGGCAGCTCACAATTAATGTCACATAAGATGTTTTCAGATAATTTTAAATTCTTGTTGTACAGAAAGATCAACATGCTTTCCCTCCACCTGTGAGATGAGTATGCAGAGGGCCCAGCCTTCCGATGAAGAGGTGAATTTGGGAATCCAGGTTCCTCCCTCACCAGCTTTGGGACCTTATGTGAATTAGTTAGATCTTGACTGTCACTTATAAAATAGGTATGATAATACCTACTCCATAGGGCGCTGTGACAATTAAAGGAAAGAACGTTCTTGGCGGAGTGACTGCTGTGTGATTCTCAGCAGCATTTGTGATGTTCTCTCTTTTTCTCATCAGTAGCCCCCTCTGTGAAGTGGTCCTTGCTCACGTGGGCAGAATGTTAGATGCTCAAAAACCTTGTGTACGTCTCTGTTATACAGTGCAGATCTCACCATATCATAAGGATTTGTTTGTTTATCTCTCAAACTAGAACACGATTTCATTCTTTACACTCATAGTATTTAGCACAGGGGGGCTTTCTAGCTGGCTCTATGGTAAAGAATCCACCCACCAAGTAGGAGACACAGGTTTGATCTCTGGGTTGGGAAGGTCCCATGGAGAAGGAAATGGCAACCCACTCCAGTATTCTTGCCTGGAAAATCCCATGGACAGAGGAGCCTGGCAGGCTACAGTCTATGGGGTCGCAGAAGAGTTGGACATGACTTAATGACTAAACAGCACATAGGGCTTGGGACGTAGAAGGTGCCCACTACCTGTTTGATGAATAAAAAAACACACCAATGTATTATTCAGTTTAAATACTTCTTGGGCAGTTACTGTCATGTTCAGAGGACAGGCCTCAATGATAGGTGAAAATGTAAATAATAGTGACCAGCACCTGACAGTTTGCAGCATGTGTTCAATGCTTAAGAGTGTTGCTTACAGCAAATCTGTGAGGTAGAGAGGCAGGGTTTTTAATCTCCATATCTGCCAAATGTAGAATCTGAGTAGCCGAGATTAAATGACTTGCTTACAGTCACCAGTCCATGAAGAGGCAGAGAGGGGGCAAATACAGAGGCCTTGGGAGTCCGAGTTTAGTGCTCTTCGCACCTTGGAGGCATCGCAGTGAAGGACTGTTGTCTGCCCGGCATCCTTTAGTTTAGGATGTTCAAGTGGCACTTGGGAGTTGCTACTAAGAAGAGGGAGGAGGAGAAGAGAGATGCTTCCTTGCTATGAGGGGCCCATCAAAATTATGGCTTGAAGCTTATTTTTACAGTGCAGTAGCGTGCCCCGTCTCAGCTGAGCACAATCCTGTGAAACACAAGTTTAGCTCAGCAGAATTCATCACCAGCCGAGACTTAAAAATGTGTCTGAGCTCTGTTCTTATTGAACACACGAAGAGTATGAATATCAAGTTATTCGGCTGTGAAATAATATCAACAAAGTTAGTTATGTTTAATTTAACTGTTGAATGGAGGTTTAGCAATTTGGGACCAAAGCCTCGATGAGGAATGGAGAATGAGCAAATCAAACACTAAATTCCCTCTTCCTAATAGCCCAGGCTCTGCCGAGAGGAAAAAGCTGATCTCTGCTTTCCCACCTCTGCCTATCATCATTAAACACCAAGCATTACCTGTCTTGGGCCTTTCTATTTTCCCTAACATCCTCCAGGGAAGAACAGATTGCAAACAATATTGGGTCCCAAAGCCCCAGGAGGAGCCCTTTGAAAGCCAGAAAGAGTAAAGATCTATGGCCATTCTTTTTCTTAAGTACATCTCTAGAAGGGCAGTTGAAATAATCTTATCTGTATATACTGACATGGTATAAATTGTCGCTTAGGAAGAAGACAGTAGTGTGTGTAGGGTGGTACCCCATCGCTGAGAAGTATTGTCTGTCTTCTGTCCTTTGCAGTGCTTCATGACACAGTGTTCCTTTTCGTCCCTCCTTCCCTCCCTTCTCCTCCTCCCTCCCTACTCTGTTCCTTCCTTCTTTCCTTTTTTCCCTGTTTCTGATGAAGCAATTCCCATGACTGCCCGTGCATGGACGTTAATAAGGACACTAGAGGCATTTGGGCAGGTCTTTCCTATGCATCGGAGGACTTTCATCAGCCTTGACTCTTGTCCACAAAGACAACAGCACCCTTATAAACATTGTGACAACTGAAAACACCTCTGTTAGGTTCCTAATTTGAACTGTAGCTTGTTTATGAGGTTGATCTTCAACCTTTTTAGGGAGCAAAAGGAGGAAAGAGACCTTATGAAAGTTCCCATGATATTTTTTTAAAGAGCTGTGAATCAAATGGAATGGAATTAACCTAATAGGATGTGGGAAAGGTACCCAGTTTCCTTGCCTGCCTCAACCTTAGCAGTTGGAAAAATGGAATAGTCACTTTTCCAGCTGTATTTGGACCTAGCATTGGTCAAAGACAGAGTCTGGTCAAGGCTTCATCATTGGAAGTGTGCTGAGGATAGTGGGAAGGCTTGGACTTTTCCTGATAAAAGGAAGGATGGAAATGGCACATGTTTTCCCTTGTATTCCTGCCTTGCACATAAATGTGATGGTAGGAACTACAGCAGTTATAACACAGCCATGAGGAAAAAGCTATTGAAAGCACCTCAGTTACTGCCCATCTTCAGACTGCTTGTTATGTGAGAAAAATAACCTCCCATTTGTTTAAGCCTCAATAGGAGCAGAGAGCATTTCCAACTGATAAAGCAATAATTAAAATTATATTTGTAATATAACAGAGAAATATTTTAATGATTTAATATTGACAAAAAAGCAAGATGTGTGTGTGAGTAGTTAGAATTCCACAACATAATCCTTCCTCAAACTGTACAAAAATTCATTCATTGAAAAAAACACAGGAATTATTATAAACTGTTATGTTTTATTTTGCAAGGTGTGTATAAGAATTGTTTTCTTTATACTTTCTATTCTGTATTTTCCAAATTTTTGTCAGTAAATCTACATTATTTTTAAGCAAATGAACAGTGTGTGTGTGTGTGTTACACATATTTAAGGCTAACATGGCTTTTGGGTGTGCTGGGAGGATGGTATCTCAGATCACAGGAAGCAATCCCCTGACTGCACTCAGCTCCCTCGTGTGTGAGCACAGGGCAATGCGGAGAGTGGGAGCATCTTAAACTCAACATGATGAAGAGTAGTTGAGGCACTGAGATCATTAATTTTGTAACAATTAAATCATGAAGAAGAGAAGCATAAGTACTGTTTTCAGATTATGTGAAGGAATTTCCTGTGGAAATAAGCATTAGTTCATTTCGTCCTTCCTTCCTTCACTGCAAGAATTTGCTAAGGGCCGTATGCTGGGTACCAGCAAAGCCCATCATGAACCTCAAACACCCATGGTCCCTGCCTTCTTAGAATGTGTAGTTTGCTAATATAAATAGTCATTTATCAAATAATTACCCACATATACTGCTTCAAGTGATGATAAAAAAACCTGTGAAAAGACAGTAGAGGGAGCTGGGTGAGGTAGAAATCTCATCTAGTTTGGGGATTTCCCTGCAGAAACCTCGTTTAAGCTGAGGTCTGAAAAGCTAACTAGAAAAAGTGGGTAAGAAAATAGTTCCAGGCAAAGGCATCTGCACGGGCTCTGAGTCCAGCGGGAACAGAAAGAAGATCCCTGGAGTCCAGAGCATGAGGGCTTAAGTGGTGGCATGAAATGAGGCTGGAGAGGCAGGAGCCAGATCATGCAGGATAAGGATTCTGGCCCTCTGGCTTCCTAATACCCATGAGACTTCATGATGAGTTTCAGTCAGGGGAGAGATATGATTTATTATGTGAAAGGGTCCTCTTTGACTTTTCTGGGGCTGCAATGCTTCATCCCTCCCAAGAAATTAGATCCATGAATGAAAGTGGTCAGGAGATGGATTTTGGCTAAGTATGAGAAAAAAGCTTTCTAATCATAAAATAAATAATAACTACCATATATTCATACTAACTGGGAGGCAGTATACTAAGTGTTTACAGACCTTAGAATTTTTTTCATTTACTCCTCACAACCGTTTTAGGAGGCAGAGACTATCATTATCTCAGTTTACAGATTAGGGAATTGAGACTCAGAGAGGTTAACTGACCTACCCAACATCACACAGCTAATAAATAGTGAGTGTTAGTCACTTAGCTGTATCCGACTCTTTGTGACCCCATAGTCTGTCCATGGAATTCTCCAGGCAAGAATACTGGAGTGGGTTGCCATTTCCTTCTCCAGGGGATCTTCCCGACCCAGGGATTGAACCCAGGTCTCCTGCACTGCCCGCAGATTCTTTACCATCTAGGCTACTAGGGAAGTCCCTAGTAAATAAACAGTAGTAATAAATAGTAAATCCAGTACTTGAACTGAGTTCTGGTCAATGTCAAAGCCCTTTCTTCATCACTAAGCACTGCCTCACCTCACAAAAGGTGGAGCTGCCATGCTAAGCTGAAAGCAATAGCTGGATGGTGACCTCCTTGAAGGACTCCCCACATGAAAGGACTCTAGAGTTCTCTGGAGATATGATGCCTGACCTGCTTCACACTCACGGGGAAACTGAAATTCATGGGGAGGAGACATTTTCTTCCTGTGTCCTTTTTTACAGAGCTGAGAATGCTTCTGAACACCTTATGGTAGGATCATTCCCCCACCAAATCTTATTTGCCTTACAGCCTAGAGACACCATCTTTCCTGCCATCTTTGGAGAGGAGCCGCTGGCCGAAGTCCAGCTCTGGGACACTTTCAGACACTCCCAGAGGCTGCCTTGCTCTCTGCTTTCTCCTAGGCACCAGAGGAATTCAACTTCCTCTTGGAACTGAGAAGATGAGGCTCCTGGACATGGGCCTTTTGTAGACCTGAGCCCAGACCAGAGTTAAGTGTATGGATAAGGAACTGCAGCCATTGTGATCAGATGTTATTGATTCTCAGCAGAGGAGTGAGAAGTTAAGAAGTTAGCATACATCTTTGCCTTCTTTCCTGAAGTCACAAAGCAGCTGCTGCTTCATAACAAACCTGAGCATGTTGAACATTTGAGGAGATGGGGTAATTTTTAAATAAAGAAAAATGCTCTTCCCTGCCAGAAAATTTGACCACTGACTTCCTCTGACAGGTGTAATAGACTGTGGTAGTTTGGGGGGGATTCATGGCATAAAGTAAAGCAAGAGAGGTAATAAGCATCCTGGCATTTATTCTTTATGTAGGAATATTTGTTCCTCAAAGTTGGGCTACATGGAATATTAGCATTTGAATAAATTATTCAACATCTTCTAGAGAAAGCAAGGGGAAAAATCTTTTCAGCATTATAACATGGCAATCTACAAGGTAGTAGAAAAAGAAGGCTGTCATTTTTTCTTCAATTACAAAAGGCAAATATTTATTATTTATAAGTATTCGCCTTGTATAGGCTTAAATGTTATTTATGAACCTGTTGCACAGTGATTTTCAATGTAACTCATTATTTTTAGCCTTAGGGTGTTGTAAAGGAGCATGGATATATTTAATGACACTCTGCTAGTCAGCGCAATTACACTGTAATCATTATGTAAAATGTGCTATTAATTAAACCAATTTCTAGTTAGAACATTCGCTTCTGCAGGGCTTAATCTTAATCTTCAGCAATCTTTCTCTCTGTTTTTCACCTATTAATTATGTGATTACTCTTTTAGTTAATATGATAGAATATGTTTTTATTTTTGAGCTTAATATTGTCTATTAAGAATATCTATTAAACTGGGTCTGGAGTTTATGGGTCAAAGGTTTATTTTTCTTGAACTGATTTAAAAGGTTTACAAAGTTTAATAAATGATTTTTTTGAGACTGGATTTTTTATAAATCAAACTCTTATATGTTCTCTTTTGTGTATAAGCAGCATTATTTACAAAAATTCTTAGTTTCATGACTTACAAAAATACCCAGTGTTATTTTGCTTGAGTCATTTCAATGTAGAGTTTATGTATTATACTTTAAAATACATAAAATATACCTTTCTTCTTGGAAGGTGGTAAGATAATGGTGTTTCTATTTTACATTAGTCTTTTGTTAACGAACCTCAGAGTAGGTGACATAGTTGATGTTTCCGGGGGTGCAGATGGTAAATAGCTTCTTTCCAGACTTTCCCACTACCTGTCTTCCAAAAGCCTTGTAATACTTTTATTGCTGTTTTCAATAACAAGGATGGGAAACCTGCCTTCTAGTATTTTCTAATGATTCTTTCTGATGAAGTTTATAACAGCGTTTCTAAAAATAAAATAATAAAATTCTTCTTCTCTCTCTCTCTTGAATGACCCCTTTGAAAGCAAAGTAAGAAAAAGAGGAAGGGAACAGGCTTACCACAGAAAGGCCTGACAAGTGGGAAACAGATGTTATTTTATCATCTTCTCACTTTGCACACCATTCATCTCCTGAGAGGGGGAGAGGAGTTTAAAAATCCTAATCAATTGAATAGAAGTAAGAGCCCACCCCGAACGGATAAGAAAATCGGTCTCAGAGGAGACACTTTGGAATCACAGGTAAGAGGCCCCATAAGAAGTTTTCTATGACCTTCGCCTTTGTCCTTTAGGTGGAGCAAAGAGCTTTGTAAACCTGTGCAGGGATTATTTTGATGGGAGTTGAAAAACAGAGGCTCTTATCAATCTTTAAATTCCTGCTTGCATCCTGCCCCCCCTGCAAAGCAAGAGATTAGGTGTTCTACATCAAAATTTCTAGAGTTTGGATCTGTGAACACCTTTCTGAGGTCCTGATCATCCCTCCTTGCCCTGGTGAAATATTTTTATTCATCTTGTTTGCTGCCTGGAGTTGACACTGGCAAAATCAATCACTCCTTGCCAGTGTATTAACACCGCTTAAACTATCCATGTGTTGTAACTCAGAAGTTGGGAATCAAAACAGTGTTATTTATGTAGTTCCTTAACTTGTCCAATGATACAAAAATTTTCACTCTGACACACCATCTGCTAGAAGAAGGGATTTATCTATGAAAATGAGACACTCCTGAACCAGAATCAAATCCAGCCAATGGTTATCATTTTATGAAGCATCCAATGAAGCCCCATGGCTTTGTTGCCAAATGATTAATTTTCCTTGGTGGCTAGTTTTAGTTATGACTTAGACTCCTTTTGAAAAGCTTCGTGGTGTCAATGTCAGAAGCTCTCTGGCTAAAGAGGAAAGGACAATAAAAAGGGGCTGGAATTTTACAGTGGAATTTCCAGTGGGAACAAGTTAAAAGATAAACTCATTAAGAACTTTCTATCATAAAAAACACCATGAACAATGATAGCCTGGGGGAAAATATTTGCTTCATATGTCATAGACACAGGGCTAATGGGTTAATATACAAACACATTTACAAAACAACGAAGTTAAGAACTCAATAGAAAAAAAGGGGGAAATAAAAACATAAGCAACAGAAAAAGTCTAAACAGTCACAAACATATGGAAAAGACAGTCAATCTCTGTTTTGCAGATCAAAACAATAAAGATATAGCATAATTATCAGAGAGATAAAACTTTATTTTAATGATATTGGAATTAGAGTGTTGGGAAACAGGCATTCCCTGGCAATGTGTGGATGGAGAATCAGTGTTAAATTAGATGGGAATATAGAAATAGCTATCAAGATGTGGGGCTTCCCGAATGACGCAGTGGTTAAAGAACATGTCTACCAATGCTGGAGATGCAAGAAACGTGGGTTGATCCCTGGTTCAGGAAGATAGCCTGAGTAGAAAATGGTAACCCATTCCAGTATTCTTGCCTGGAAATTCCATGGACAGAGGAGTCTGGCAGGCTACAGTCCACGGGGTTGCAAAAAGTTGGATATGACTGAGTGACTGAACACACACATCAAGATGTGAAATATACACACTTGACCTAACTGGATGCCAGGATGAATATATTCTCACAAGAAAGCAACAATATATGTATAAAGGAATTCATTGCAACCTACTCTGTAATTGCTAAAAGTGAAATACTTAAATGACCATAAGAGCTGGTTAAATGTCATGGTATAGCCGAACAATGGAATACTTTGTAGCTTTCAAAAAATCCCAAAAACTAGATATATATGTAAAAATATGAAATAATTTCCAGGATGTATGACCTTTAGTAAGTTATTTAATCTGCATCTCCATTTCCCATATTTAAAATAATAAACTTCAATAGTAAATAATAATAAAATATGAAAATTTAGAATTAAACACCAAAAACTGTAATAACTGTACCTACCTCAAGGGACTATTATGAAAAATAAATAAGTTAATATATATAAAATGCTTAGGCTAACTAACTGGCATCTCGAAGATACTATGTTTTAATTCTAAATATATTATTGTTGTTACATATTTTATGTGAAAAGTTTTAAGAAGGTATGTAGAGTCTAAAAGCACTTGTATAAAAATAGAAATGCACAGACATCTCTAGAAAAATACACAAGGAACTGCTAATGGTGATTAATCTAGGGAGTAATACTTCCACTAGGCGCTTTACACCCTTCTGTGTGAGCTCTTATTGGTTTTATAATAATAATAAAAAAGGCAAAAACAAAACAAAAAACAAATAGTGTGGAAATTAGGGATTTAATTAAGATGAAGACAAAGGGAGATGTTTTTCTGGTATTCATCATTCATTCATTCACAGAACATTTATTGACTGTCTACTATATTATGGCCACTGATTACAAAAATGAATGAAGACAATGATGTGATTCTTCACAAGTGCATTGTCTCATGGGAGAATGGGGCACATGAATGAAATATTCAAGTTGCTGAGAATCCAGAGAGGGAAGTAACGCGGTAATATCTGGCTGAGCTTTGAGGGAGGAATATGGAGTTTTCCTGGTGAGTGTACAAAGTTGAGAAGGATATATTAACATATGTTGAGAAAAATCAGAATCATGGTCATTTCTGAAATAGAAGGGATTTGACTGTGACAGGGACACAAGGGGACTTTCTAGGGTGGTGGAAAGGTTCTGTGTCTTCATAGGTGGTGGTTTAGTTGCTAAGTCGTGTTTGACCCTTGTGACCCCATGGACTGTAGCCTGCCAGGCTTCTCTGTCAGAGGGATTTTCCAGGCGAAAATACTGGAGTGGGTTGCCATTCGGGATTTGGAATTATCTGAGTATGCTCAGTTGCTAAGTCTTACTCGACTCTTTGCAACCCCATGGACTGTATAGCCCACCAGGCTTCTCTGTCCATGGGATTTTCCAGGTAAGAATACTGGAAGGGGTTGTTGCCATTTCTTACTTCCTATGTAAGTATATGCAGTTGTCAAAACTGAGCAACTGTGCAATTAAGAAATGTATATTTCACTATATGTAGGTACACTTTAATTAAAAGGAAAAAGATGGGGGAAAAGTTTGACTATATCAATGAAGGTAGACACAGAGAGAGGGAAAGAGGGTGTCAATGTATCTTGAGAAGTGACATCTTTAGCAAGAAAAGGAGACGGAAGACTGCATTGAGAGTTCAGAAGGGGCAGGAAGGCTCAGTTCGGGCTACACAATTATGTATGATGATCCAACACAACTGAGGGCTTCAAACGTCTCTGATAGGAAACAGTCCACTCCTAACCCTCAAAGAGCCTCCATCCCCAAAGACAGGAGACTTCCAGTGTAGAGAGGAGGGCCTTACTCCATTTCAGGCCCCTGAAGACTTGAAACTAGCCATTCCCAGGGGTCTATCTCTTCCCACAACTGTAGGAAAGGCTCCATCACAAGATCTTGCTGACCTTGGCATAATGGCAGATGTCATCTTCATATGAAGGTGGCTTGTTCTTGAACAATTTCTCCAATACATTAAGCACAGGATTCTTGGCTCATCTCTCAGGAATGTGCACACATGCTTTTGTTGCTGCTCTTTTTTCATGATTGAGTTTCTATTTCAGACCACAGTGGGAACAAAAACTCTCCTCTTTCACTTTTTAAAAAAGAAGTTTTATTTTGTATTAGGATATAGCCAAATAACAATATTGTGATAGTTTCAGGTGAAGGGCAAAGGGACTCAGTCATACATATACACATATCCATCCTCCCCCAAAGTCCCCTCCCATCCAGGTTGTCACATAACATTGAGCAGTATTCCTTGTGCTCCTGTGTTCCCTCTTCCAGTAGGTCCTTGTTGGCTATCTATTTTAAATATAGCAGTGTGAACATGTCCATCCCAAACTCTCTAACTACCCCTTCCCTACCTCCTTCCCCCCCGGCAACCATAAGGTCATTCTCTAAGTCTGTGAGTCTGTTTCTGTTTGGTAAGTAAGTTCATTTTTTAAATTTCTTTCTAGATTCCACATATAAGGGATGTCATACGATATTTCTCCTTCTCTGTCTGACTTACTTCACTAAGTATGACAATCTTTAGTCCATCCATGTTGCTGCAAATAGCATTATCTTGAGTCATCTCGAACCTGGATTCCCTCTCTGGGCCTCCATGGAGTCAAAGCAGAGCCTTCCAGTTTGATCTCTCTGGGTCCCTGGAGCAGGGATATTTTTTTCCTTTTAATACACATTAAAAGGTAGAGATTTTTTTAATATAGATTAGAAGGCAGAGATTTTTTTCCTTTTAATACACATTATTTTTAGAACAATTTAGGTTTACAGAAAGTTGTACAGAAAGTACAGAGTTTGGATATTATGTGATGTCTTGTATCCACCATGACAATATCACAGAGAATATTTTTGTTGCCCTAAATATGTCCTGAGCTCTGCCTATTTATTCCTTCCTATCAGCTCCTATGCTTAAATCCCTGGCAAACATTGATCTTTTTACTGTTCCTCTAGTTTTGCCAGAGAGAGATTTTAGGTTTTTTAAAAAATTGAGTCTTGGAAATCTTCTACAGAGATTATCATAATATATAAGGTTTAGACGCATCTATTTTCTATTTTTAGATTCCAGTTAATATAGTGTGTAAACAGATATTTATTCATTTAACAAATCAACCTGTGTTTATTGCATCTTTTTATGTGCCAGGAATTGTAACACACCAAGGCCAGACAAAGTAATTCACTCTGGAGGAGACAGGCTACAGAGGGGTAACTAACTGCTTCATATTAATGAGAATGAGCCTTGCTATTTATTGAACACTTACTACGTGATGCATGATAATAATGCCCTTTAGCTGCATTATTGCAGGTAATACAACAAAAACACTACATGGGAGGAACTATGATTATTCCCATTTCAGCCTAGAGGAATCTGAGTGACTTGTCAAAAGTCCCACAGGTAATAAACAGTGTAGCTGAGACTTGACTCTCTCCACTGTTCTGTCCAAAGTGTACACTCCTTACCACTACTCCAGACTTATTGACAGTGTGGCTATCCTGGGTTCAAATCTCTTTACTAGCTGTTGACCTTGAATAAACAATTTACTTAGAGGGTCAACCAGGTCACCCAGGTACTGGTAACTACAGTACCTCTTCTCTCTTTTCTCCCCGAAAAAATCACACTCTTCATTCAAAGCATAGCTCCCAGAGAAGCTGGTTTACTTGGAACCCCCATTTCCATTGACCCTCCCCGCCAACCCAACACTGATTCTTCTCCCTTCTTCCCACCACTGGGCTTGTTTACCTGAGTACACTTTCTATTCCGGATGGTCATGTACCTCTTACTTTACACCGTATCTCTCAGCCTTTCTCATACAATTTCTGTGTATCTATGCATCATCTCTCCAGTACTATTGCCTGGAGAATCCCATGGATGGAGGAGCCTGGTAGGCTGCAGTCCGTGGGGACGCTAGGGGTCGGACACGACTGAGCGACTTCACTTTCACACATTGGAGAAGGAAATGGCAACCCACTCCAGTGTTCTTGCCTGGAGAATCCCAGGGATGGGGGAGCCTGGTGGGCTTCCGTCTATGGGGTCACACAGAGTCAGACACGACTGAAGTGACTTAGCAGCAGCAGCAGCAGCATGCATCATCTATATATTACTTTCTTAATCTCTTATTTGATTCAATTTGTTTTCAGTTTGTTAACCCTAAACAGTAAGATTCCAGCAACCATGAGTGTGAAGGGCTAGTTATATATTTTTCCAACATGTACTAAAATAAATATGTAACTGTTTACATAAAAAAACTATCACTATGCTACCTAAAATTGTCTCCCTGCAGGAGGCACACACACCACTCTCAGGGAAACCTGGTTTTGGATGGACACTTTCTCAAAGGCTCAGATTTGATCTTACTTATCCTGTGTCCCCAGAACCTAGCATGCTGTGACAGTACAACACCTTTGTCAGATAAATGAAACTGTGAGTGAATGAATGGAACTTTGGAGATGGTCTCTACACTTCCACCAAAGCTTTCCTGAGGTGTGTGGAACTGGTGGCTGTGGAACTAGAGGTCAATAAGAAATTTCGAGTTTTAGAGAGATGGGCAGTGCAGGACCATGGTGTATTAGTCACTGGGCTAGTCCTTGGGAAGTTCTCGGCAGCTGCATGGAAGGAGTGTGCAGACAGGCCAGCATCACTGTGTGGAAGCCAAAGGGTCACTGGTCATTGTCCATATGGCATGAATCTGAGTGGCCTTAGGAAGGCCATCTGTCCCCACTGATGAGGGATCCATTCCCTAATGGGAAGCACCACCCTCTACCTTTTAAAGTGCAAATGTTTCTAATACTTTTAAGATAAACTGACCCTTGGCTATCTTGAGGTAAGGCCCCTTTGTGGATAGATTTGATAGAATCTTGCCAAACACAGACTCAGCTCACTTCCCAATTTTGCTCATTACTGGCAAACCGGGGAATATTTACCAAGTGCCAAGAACTATGCCAGGCATTGTGGTGGGCTTTTTATGTCTTAAAAAGGGGAGGGGGGAGATTAAATGACTTGTCTAAGCTTTTTCCAGCCTCGAGTTAATGGAGCCACGATTTGAACACAAGGCTCATGTTCTGTCTACTATACATTTGACCAGTTCCTTTATAGTTGAGAGGAGCAGAAACTTACAGCTGCCACACCTGCACTGGCAGAAAATGCTGACCTTCATGGAGTCCTGCTGCTGCAGCTGCTGCTAAGTCGCTTCAGTCGTGTCCAACTCTGAGAGACCCCATAGATGGCAGCCCACCAGGCTCCTCTTTCCCTGGGATTCTCCAGGCAAGAATACTGGAGTGGGTTCCCATTTCCTTCTCCATCATGGAATCCTAAATGCCTTCAGTTTCTAAAGAGGTTGGTAGCTTGAGCTAAAGAAGGTAAAAAACTTAACCCAATGCTTGGGACACAGAAAGTACTTTGTAAATAGTAGGATTATTCATAATTTCAGCCAGGTTATCAATAGCATAGGAATTGGATTTTGTCAGGCTGACAAACTGAAGCATTTATAGGGAAATCTTGGATCTGGATACTTAAGTATCATTTTTGTAGCTTTAAGTTAAATAGCCCATTTTAAGGATATTAGCTATTGCTCTTGGCAAAATGGTGCCGCTGAAGGATCTGAATAGAAGAGTAGGATACTTTGACTTTTTAAAAAATAGTCATTTGCTTTATTTATTTAATTTTAGCTGTGCTAGGTCTTCATTGTGGCACAAGGGCTCTTTGAGGTAGCACATGGCGTCTCTGCTTGCAGTGCATGGATTCTTTAGTTGTGGTGCGTGGGCTAGAGTTCGTGGGACCAGTAATTGCAGCATGCATGGGTTGGCTGCCCCATGGCATGTGGGATCTTAGTTCCCTGAGCAGGGATCAAACTGAGGTCCCTTGCGTTAGAAGGCTGATTCTTAATCACTGGACCCCTAGGGATGTCCCTTGACTTATGTTTTATTTATTTATTTATTTTTAAAATTTTTTTTTTGACTTATGTTTTAAAAGGATCACTCTCGGCTTCTGTGTTGAGACTCGGAGGAAGGGTAGACACAGGAAGATCTAGCAGGTACTTGTTATAACAAGACAGGCAAGAGATGATGGTGGCTTTAAGTGGCCTGGTAGCGAAGGAAGTAGTAAATGATCATGTGATGGTAACATTTTGAAGGTAAAGCCCAGTGGATTTCCTGCTTTGTGGAATACGGGTGAGAGAGAGAGAGAGATGTCCAGGATGGCTTCAAGGGTAAGGGTCTGAAAATGACATTACAACCACCTAACTGTCTTCCTTTAACAAATAGGTAGTAAAGGAGAGGAGCGGATACTCCTTTCTAAGCACCCGGAGATCCAAGGAGGCACCTGGCAGTGTTACTGCGGGAAAAGCGCTGTCATTGTTGCCTCATCCAATATAGAGGCACTGGCCTGGAGAGCAGAACTCATGAAGGATGGGGAGACAGGGGAGGAGGAACAGGACAGCTGTAAACTGAATTTTTTTTAAGTTTTATTTATTTATTTGTGGCTGTGCTGCATCTTTGTTGCTGCACACGGGCTTTCTCCAGTTTTGATGAGCCAGGGCTACCCTCTACTTGTGGTTTGAGGGCTGCTCATTGCAGCGGTTTCTCTTGTTTTGAAGCATGGGCTCTAGGTGTGCAGGCTTCAGTAGTTGTGGAGCACGGGCTTAGCTATCTTGCAGCATGTGGGATCTTCCTGGACCAGGGATTGAACCTGTATCTCCTGCATTGGCAGGTGGATTCTTTACCACCGAGCCACTAGGGAAGCCCTAAACTAAATCCCCCCCTGCCCCCCTCCCCGGAGCTTCGGCTACTCTCTTGCCTTTTCTCTTCATATTTATATGTCCTGGCCCTGGGGTCAGGCTCCTACCCTCACCCCCAAGGGTGTAGGGAATACCACTCTCCCCAGGCCTGACCCTTAAGACTGTATATTTAGTAAATATTTTCTCCGTAACAGCCTCACTTTAAGATGGTTTCAAGGGCCAGACACTTGGGAAGCAATGAGTATTTCCTGAGGACTGGGGGCATTTTCCTTCCTAACTATTTCCAGCCTGTTTCCTTCCAGATGAAACTAGTGAACATATTCAGGCTCACATGGAGGCGGAAGCTTTCTGAGGAAAGGGCAGGCAGCCTGCAAACTCCAGCTGCTGCACTGTTTGCGGTAACTCTATTTTTAATATACATTGCTGACCCTAATGATAGTCTATTGAGATGAGGGCGAGAAATGTCTGATCAAGTGGAGATTAATTTTTGACTGTGTCGCCCAGAATGCATGAAAATGCACTCCTTTTTTCTATTTAGACTCCCAGGATGCTTTGATTGATTGACTAGTTTACAAATGAAGGTGATAAAATTAGGTTGAAGACCACATACATTTCTTAAAATGAGGCTGGCTGGTCGTGGAGACAATGAGGTTTGGACAGATTGTATTGCTGGTTTAGGCAATCTTCTGAGCATGTCAAGATTTATAGACCTGTACTGTAATGTTACAATTGCAGCTCACTGATATAGGTTTCTTTTCAAATTCTTTCCCATTTTATTTGAAAAAGGCCATTAGAGAGTTATAGACTATTGAAAAAGCTTTTTCTTTGCTAACCCTTAATAAACTCTTCCAAACAAGGACTACTGCATTTTTATATTAAATTTAGACCAAAATCTATAAAACATGCTATCCCAGGTTAGATAATTTGATTATTATTATCTAAATGGAGTTATGGTTCATATTGGGTTTACAGTAATGTACATAGTAAATAAAATGTAAGTTGAGATTTGTATAAAATCATAGGACACTGGGTTTTCTTTTTTTGCTGCTGTTGTTTTTCCTGTGAGTCCTTCTTTAGGGGAATCTCAGCCAATTTTCCCTGAAATGAGAAATTAAAAGGGAAAAAAAGAGGTCCCAATGGTGGAATTAATGCTGCGTTGTACCAAAAACAAATTGCTATTAATATTTACTTGTTCTCATCATAATAGAGGCAAGCTACAAATGTCTTAGGAGTTACCCGACTAATAAGATTTACCAAGGGGACCAAAAAGCATGAGAAAATACTCAGCAGAATTAGAAACAATTATTCCATTGTAAGTTATGATGTGAGAAATAATAGATGAGATTCTGAAGTTATTTATGAATTAATCAATTCTGTTTCATACATTTTTGCCATCAAAATAACTTATGAAATAATTTTCCAGGCCCATAGCATTTTATGAGAGTTCTATACTCGTTTAAAGATTTTCTTCTAGGGCTTTCTGCAGTTACTCTGAAATCATTGGTGATGCCCAGATTTTGACCTAAGTTTTCCACTCTGAGGGGAGCCCTCTGGCAGTGGCAGAGACTTCCTGAGGTCTCCATGCTGGAGTTGTACAACATATGGAGAGATTCTAAGTATTTTATCAGTTTAGCAGGAAAGATTCAAAGTAGATTGTGAGTGTCAAATAAGGTGATGTAGATGAGAGGCTCAGCTTCTTGGTAAACAGTTAAGAGATTTCGACAAATTAATTGTCATTACTAATATTGTTTTTTGCTACACCTGTTGTTTCCAGGGGGCAGAATAAGCACAGTACAAGTCCAAAAATCTTGCTGAAATTGTTGCTAGCATGCTATATGACCTTGAGCAAGTCTCTTACTGTCTCTGTTCTCTGTCCTTAGGCTGTCCAGCTACTTTCAGTGGATGTTTTTTACAGGGGTCAAATGAAGTGACAGACATGAAAGCTCTTTCAGAAATACAGAGTGCTGTAGGAAAATCAGTAATTATTTTTAATCATTCCTGGGTACCTGCTCTCTGGCCTTTTTAAAGGTGGAAAGTGGACCACTGTGAACAGTCAATAAGCGTAGGGGAACTTCTTGAACCATTGAGGGCAGTTTACAAGGGGGTTGCCCGTGTAAGGGAAAGGATTTAAGGGGGCTTGGGGTCAAGTGGTTTGAAGAACCCAGCAGAGCACCAGGCTGCTGCCACTGATTTAGTTTGGAAGTGGATGAACTTTGAAATGCAGAACATCATTTCTGCAGAAGGTCATCATATTTCTTGATGATTTACACGGAGAAGGCTGAGACTGTGCTGGGTTCGTTTTAGATCCTCTAGTGCCAAGAGGAAATATGCTGATGGAAGAGGATAGTGTCTGGGTGGTTGGTAAAGGCTGCGACTGCCAGAAAAAGACGGCAGAATACGGACCTAGTCGATTTCAGTGACGATAATGATAGAATCTGCCAGCCTTCTCCGCCCCTTTCTGGGAGACTCTGCAGTTTGGAATTTTGTACACAAGACTGCCTCAACTGACTTTTCCTCCTCTTGCCACCAAGCACTTCTCAGTACTGTTGGTTCTGGCAGCAGCTGGGAGACAGCATGTGGCTTCCCCTTAGAGAGAAGTCCTGCAAATCACCCCTCATCCTAAAGGCCCTGCAGGGAGCAACCGCCACCCCTGCCCCCCGGCTTCAAAAAGTGGTCTGCAGTCTCATTTCAGGGAAAAAAAGTTAAAAAGACAACTGTGGGATACTTTTCAAATATCCCCATAAATTACTTAATGTTTTAAGTGTTCAGAGGCAGTGTCCATTTTCTCAATGACATTCTGTTATTTGTTTAAATAGGCCATTCATGTGGAAGAATGTGCTTTTTCCCTTTTTTAACCCATGGATCTTAATGAAGTTTTTTTTTTTTTTTTCTTTTCAAGTGGGAAAAAATGATGCAGATTATATATACAAAACATCAATTCATATATTTTCATTTTTCATAAACTGACTCTTGTCAAAAGACGGCCGATGATTACAGTGTAGACAAAGTAGAATTCTAGCTGGAGGAGGCTGGGTGACTCAGGAAAACCATATTGAATGGGAGAGAACTAAGTCCACACATCCAATGGCAGTAAACCTGCTGGACTGAAGTCTCTGGACATGTGGGTGAAGTAGAGGCAACAAAGGGGTCCTCCCACTGATTGTCCCCTGGGGCACATTTAACCAGGAGGCTACCACATCTGTGATGGTGGAAGAAAGTGCGTGTTTCCTTCCTTTGCATCACAACTCCAACGCCCCGCAGCACACATAATGACGACATTGGCGACAGTGATGAGAGACAGTACATAATGCTCTGGTGTGATGTCATCAGCCTGTTGGTAATCTTTCTAAATGTTTGCCAGAAAGATATGAGATCTTAGCAACAGAGGTATTTAAAGGTTTGGATAAGTTTGAAACACAGCGATTTTTCAATTTTATAAGCCAACCAATCCGGGAGGCTGTTAGTCTACAAGTGTCTGCCATCTTTCTCAGGGTGTCAGAGAAAATGGAGTGACGGATCACTTTTCGGTGTCACTGCTCGAGACCAGTGACAATCAGTGAAATGATTGTGTCTGCCTCTACACATATCTGTAATTGATTGCCTAAACCCTACGACTCTCTTTCCCAGTTGATATGATGGAACATTGGAGTGAAATCACTCTCGATGAGGAGGAGCCAGGTCCATTTGTTATTTACTCCCCTGCCTGCTTCCTTCTGCCCATCCAGTGCCAATTGTCCCACAAGAGCACATTATGGTAATCAGCCAGAATGTATGTATAGGAATCAATCAAGGTGAGAGCCGTCACAAGAGTTATGACATTACAAAGTCTGTTTGTAACTTTTGATTTATGGAAGATTTTCCATTTTATAAATTGGGAGTGAGGCATGTTGGGATGGCTTAACCCTTGAATTCCCCTATGAAGAAAACATATTAGGTATTAAAGCAAATAGATAATAAGGCATTTTAATTATCGAATGCCTGTAGATAATTGGAGTTCTTGCATGTTTGGCTTGTGACGTTAGATAAATGCTTCCACTTTCTGAATGCATTCCCTATCCTTATTACAAAATAAAATTGGCTCAGTTTCTGGACAGTAAAGACATGAGATAAATTTCCATTAAGGACAAATATTAACACACAATTCTTTCTTCTGCCATGAGCCTGAGAAGCAACAATGCCATAGAAGCATTCCCAGGGAGCTTTTCCCTGTTCTGACTGTCACTCTCAGCGAGGGTGGCCCAGGGTAAGGACTTCACAGACACCAACTCTCAGGCCCACAAGATGCTTAGCATAACAGTCTCATTCCCCTCTAGTTCCTTATGGAATTGCTGAATGCTGGGGCAAAGCCAGATTCAAGCCATTTCCCTAGTGCGCAAAGTAACATATAGTGTTTTGTTATTAACAGATAGCTATTTTTTTAATGACATTATTATTTTTGCAATATTTATTTTAATTTTTGAAAATATATTTATTTGATTGTCGTGGGTCTTAGTTACAACACGTGGGATCTTTGAGCTTCAGTTGAGGCAAGTGGGATCTAGTTCACTAACCTGGAATCGAACCTGGGCCCCCTGCCTTGGGAGCATGGAGTCTTAGCCACTGGAACAACAGGGAAATCCCAACAGATATGCTTTTTGAGGCTCGACAGCTGTCACAACCACGGCTTAACCAGGAGATAGAAAACAAAGCATTATTGTCAGCTGATCACATTAGAACTGAGACCTTTTATGTTCATCTAGTGCATCGCTCATTACAACGGTCTCCGAAAGTATGCTGAGCTAGTGCTGACAGTCCCATTTTTCAGAAGTGGAAACTGCCAAAAATATGAAATAATTTGTATGAGAACATACCCTGGTTAGAAATAGCTCAGGATTAGAAGCTAGGCCTCCTGACTCCAAGTCCAGTACTTTTTCAGTGAACTGAATTTAGTTAGTGTTAATATTTGGGGCCCTCACACATCCAGTTTCCGGAGGCCAGCCATCCTTCAGTTCACTCAGGGCCCGTCTAACTGTGTGTTTCGGGTTTTTTTCACCCTTACTCAGTAGCTCACTGTCCCCCTTCACAGAACCAGCCTCTGCATTTCTGTGGCACTGGGGTGAGTCTGCCCCAGCACATCCATTCCTGGTGTGTAAGATACGGCCTCCCCTTTGGAGACTGAGCTCAGGGAAGAAAAATATTTGTCCTGTTCCAAGGTCACTGGGAGGCCCTTCCTTCAATGAGATTTTTGCTTAGCAATCTTGCCACATTATCTTGTGTTGAACTAAAGTTCTGTTTCTTTTTTTATTAGCACAGTGGACCTATTCTGCTTAAGCTCCCTTTTTGTTCCTAATGTGAATCTTTAAGCTAATAAGAATGCAGATCCCAGCAGACTCACTCTCTCTCTTATAATCCATTAGGAACGTAAGATCGCTGTCTCTGGAAAACTTAAAAAACCATTTAAAAACAAAAAGATGAATAAATGAAAATGTTATGAACCTGGAAATGTTAATTAAGCCATTCTCAAGGAATAGGCTTCCCAGCCCAGATTAAAACATCCCATCACTTTTAAGCAGTTAACATCTTTCTCCTTGAAATAAGTCCAAATTAAGGACAAAATCATTATAAAAAGAAATAGTAAAGAGACCAGGAAACGGTGTTAAGAATTTGGCTATCGAATGACATAGTCAAGTTAGAGCAAACCACGAAGGCCAAAGCCATAAAGTGAAGTCTATTTCCAGACATACTGTAGTTCTTGCCAAGCAATCGTCTGGGTACGTTGATGTAGAGTCGGAGGATGCAGAAGCTCACAGATCATCGCGGTGAATCTTTTCACTTTTTTTAGGTTAAGAAACTGAGACCCAGAGAGGGTGAGACAATTTCTTAAAATCATTTAATAGGGTTGAGGCTAGAATCTAAAAGGTAAACTCACAATATAATGTTCTTTTTCCTGTGTATACTGCTGAGCGAAATGATTTCAGAATAATAATAATGATAGTAGTAATAACAACATTAACTCTTTTAAAGGTACTGAATCTATAACATGGTACCTAGAAGCGTGTCTCCCAGACTGTTTCCTTTTCCAGGAAAGAAGCAGAGCTGAGCCTTGTGTTTCAGAATATTATTTGGCTAGCAGTCGCAGTCCTCAGAAACACAGACCCAAACTGTGACGCAGAGGAAGACTGAGTCCCCAAAGTGGCTGTAACAAAGCCCGAGCGCTGACTGTCATTCACTCGGCCCCGAGGAGGGCGCCTTCAGGCTCTACGCAGTATTATTTATTCCATTTGACATATAATTCCAAGCAGATTTGAAGCAGAAAGTTAGTTGGTAGCAGCCTGACAACAAGAAGAGGCAGCTGTCATTTCTTACTGATGGCTGTTAGAATTGACAGCTGAGAGCCCAACACTGAAGGAGCAGATGGAGAAACTATGAAACTAGAAATAAGGACTAAAAGTACAGTAATATGGGACCATTTCCTTTGGGGGCAGAAAGCTCTGCAAAAGTGTCTTCTAAGGGCACCTTTGTCCTACTTCAAAGTACAACAGAAATAACTCATAATGATAACTTTGTTTCATTGAGCACCTACTTTATGTGAGAGATGATGCTCAGTGGGGCTTCCCAGGTGGTGCAGTGGTAAAGAATCTGCCTGCCAATACAGGAGACGCAGAAGACCTGGGTTCAATCACTGAGTCAGGAAGATCCCCTGGAGTAGGAAATGGCAACTCACTCCAGTATTCCTGCCTGGAAAATTCCGTGGACAGAGGAGCCTGGGGGGCTACAGTCCATGGGGTCACAAAGAGTCAGACACTACTGAGCACACAGGCACACATGCAGCTAAGTATTTTCGTGAATCATTTCTTTCATCCCTGCAAGAGAACTGATATAATCCCTGTTTTATTGATAAGGAGACTGAACTTCAAAAAAAAAAAAAAAGTCAGTAATCATGCCCAGGAACACAAGACCAAAAATAAAAGACAAAGTGAGGATTTGAGCACGAGTGGTCAGACTCTAAAATCTACGTTCTTTCCTTTGTGTTTTTAGGACTTGAATTCATCATTAACACCTGGAGTGAGAAAAGAAAGTGAAACATCATTCATGGTTTTCTCCTCAAAGGGGAATAAGGATAATAAAATGCATTTTAGGATCTGCCACTATATATTTTTTTTCTCTTTTTAAAAACTTATTTATTTTTAATTGAAGGATAATTGCTTTACAATTTTGGTTTGATTTAGGATTTGCCACTATATGCTTTTTTTGCATAGAATATGTTAAAGATACAATTATCTCTCAATTAATTGGAATCATTGATGAATGAGGTATTAATGAACATACACAACTTTTGCAGAAAATTTGAGCTTTCCTTTAGAGTTCTAACAATAACAAATGCTAATGTCTTTAGTAAAGTTCTTGTAATATGTATTTACTTCTCTGCAGCATAGCATGGAAATCTCACATGTGGGCCAGGCCCCAGGAGCCATAGATTGGTTTGGGGTACAGATCTGTAAACAATTCAATTGTAAAAAGGTGCAAACTAAGTCCGGTGGGAGCTGAGAGGAGGAATTAAGTTTGCCTGGCAGATAAGTTTAAAAAAATCACAATTTTATGTGGCCCCTGGCAATAAAGCATTTAAAATATTCAGTTTTGTTTTCCAGATGAAAAATAGGCACCTTCAAAAGTCACTGCAAAACAGTAACCACTATAGGTAAGCAATGCCTACAATGGTTCAGTGTGAGCTTGTGCAGTCCTTTAAAGATTCATCCTTTGACTTCCTGGAGGTGTATGGAATGTGGGTTGTCTTTCTCTAAAAAATACAAGAAGTTGATTGCTATGTCTCATGTGGACTTGGGCAGGGCCTGATATTTTTCTGTCATGTATGTACATCTTTCTGTATCTTTATAACAATATCGTGAATAAATTTATCATTATTTTCCCTTTGCTATGGAAAAATGAGGCCTAAGGTAACACAGCTGGCCAGTATCTAAGTCAGAACTGGAAATCAGGTCTTTTGATTATGGATGCAGTCTCTTTCTAGGGCAGGACGCTGTCTCCTGTATAACTTGTCCTGGTTTAAATGTCTGCTTATTCTTTTCTGTGCCTACTAAATGTAGGATGCAATTTCTGTGCTTATACTTGTTCCCCATGTGCATCTCAAAGTTAGGCAAGCATGCCACTGTTTAGTTACAATCTACTGGCACTCCTGAAGACCTTCTAATTCATTCATTCAATTAAATACTTTTGAGTATATACTTCATGCCAGGCAGTAGATAGTTTTGAGATACTGGGAAGAGTACCCTGCCCTCAAAAAACTAAAGCAGTAACGACAACAAACAGCTTATATTCCAAGAGGAATTCCAGACACAACTAAATGTGTATAAAAGGCAGACTGTGGTAAATGTCAGCTCTATCAGAGGAGCAAGCAAAATACTTAGGAAACACAAAGGAGAGATTGATTTTGACGGGTGAGGCAACAAGATGATGAGGGAATATCTTGAAACACGTCCTGGAGGACATGACATTTCAGTCAGACCTTCACAACTGAGCACTATATTTTGTATTGTTCTAGATTAGTCAGCCATTGCTGTGATAATGTGATATAACAAACAACCCCCAAATATCAGTGGCTTATAACAGCAAATGTGTATTTCTTGCCTATGGGTCCTTGGAGAAGTTCCCTATAGGTCTGTGGGTCCCTGGGGAAGCTCTGCCTTAAGCTACAGGTGAGGTTCAGGTAGTGTTACATGTCTCATTTTGGGACCCAGTTGAATGAGCAACAGCTACCTGTTGAAGGTAATAGTGTAGGGAGGTGGCACAAGAGAGGGTTCGTTACCATTGTTTAATCAATGTCATGTCCGATTCTTTTGCAAACCCATGGACTGCAGCCTACCAGGCTCCTCTGTCTATGGGATTCTCCAGGTAAGAATACTGGAGTGGGTTGCCATTTCCTTCTCAAGGGAATCTTCCCAACCCAGAGACTGAACCCACGTCTCCTTCATTGGCAGGTGGATTTTTAACCACTGAGCCACCAGGGAAGCCCCACAAGAGAGGATGTTCTGTGCTGTGCTTAGTCATTCAGTTGTGTCTGATTCTTTGTGACCCCATGGATTGGAGCCTGCCAGGCTCCTCCATCCATGGGAATTCTCCAGGCAAGAATACTGGAGTGGGTAGCCTAACCCTTCTGCAGGGGATCTTCCCAACCCAGGAATTAAACCGGAGTCTTCTGCATTGCGGGTGGATTCTTTACCAGCTGAGCTGCCAGGGAATCCCACAAGAGAGGATACCCAGTTCTTAATGGGAGAAACCTCCAATGCTTCCTTAGTCTCTGCTTGGAACTGGAACACTGTCAACTGTCACTTCTACCCACATCTCATTATTCAAAGCAAGTTATGTGGCTAAGCTCAAGATCAACAAAAGGAATAAGAAATATACCTTAGTCCCAGGGAGGTCAGGAAGGGCAATGAGGGAAGGAAATGTTGTAAATAAATAATGTAATCTACCCTGTGGTCTTACTGTTTGGGGCAGGGGGGTATACTCAATGTGAATACATGATCCTTGAAGGGAAATAAAGCCCTTCTTTTTGCGGAGTTCTTCTCTATTCCCAGGGGAATGTGGGCTGTGTGGGAAGAGGGATGAGGAAGGCAGAGGGGGGCTGGAACGTTTTGTGACACCAAGGTGACTCTTACCTGCACAACAGCGACCCCAACAGGAAGGAGCTGTGTTCATCTCTCACGGTGGGCCCTCCTGGTGCCTAACACTGAGAGAGCGCTTGAAGAATGTTTGTTAGATGAATGGATCAATGGAAAACCCAAACTACCATGTTTACTGCTTTGATCACTCACACCCTAGACAGTGGTTCCATTTTATCGATGGTTAATACATATAAGGCCTCAATCAATAAATACTGATCTATTTGTGTGACATAATACTCTGCAGTCATTAAAAGTGATGTGGTAGAAGAATATTTAATGACTCTCTGTTTTGATAAAATGTCTCTCATATATATTGGAGTGACTTTAATTTTCTTTTTTCACTCATTTTTACTTTCTAAAGTTTCTATAGTAAGCCCACATTTATTTTACATACAATGCAGTTATTTTAAAAATAAGATTAATATACAGCATCACATATGAACAGCATATTCTGATTTGAGATACAGTCTGGAAAGCACCATTCCTTGGGATGTAACATTTTTACTTTAACCCTTTACAGCAAGATGTTCTGAATAGTGGATCCAAGGATAGCAGTCAGTCAATTGAGATTTGGCCTCAGTCTGTGTTCATATAGGAGGAATGTAAAAATTAGCCCCAAATTGGAACTCACTTTAGGCTTTTTTTTAAAAATAAAATTTAATAATTGGCTGTTGTCTATCATTCTGATACAACTTGGGACTGAGGAGGCCTGGGCTAGGCCCTCCACCAGTTGTTGGACAATTGGACAAGTCACCCAATTGTTAGAAGCTAAATTTTCCCAAAAGGAGAATGAAGTTGATTCCTGCCATGCATTAGTTTAGGCAGGAATAGACCTGACAGTTTAGGTACCAATGGACCCTGATTTAATGAAGATGTTCTTATGAAGTAATGAAGTAGAAAAAGCTACAAATTTTCCTCACAAACAGATAGGACTGCCTTATCTCTAAACTCACAATCTGTTCCGTTCCGTTCAGTCTCTCAGTCGTGTCCGACTCTTTGCAACCCCATGGACTGTAGCCTACCAGGCTTCTCCGTCCATGGGATTCTCCAGGCAAGAATACTGGAGTGGGTTACCATTTCCTTCTCCAGGGGATCTTCCCGACCCAGGGATCAAACCCAGGTCTCCTGCATTGGAGGCAGATGCTTTAACCTCTGAGCCACCACTCACAATGGATTAGTATTATTCATCATAACTGATTAAATGGCATTTAGTTGGGATAATAATACCTACTATAACAAATACACCCCAAATATATAATGACTCAGGACATAAATCTATTTCTCATTCTTGTAATAGTCCTAAGTATTCCATATCAACAGTCATCTTTCTTCCATGGAGTAATTCAGGGATGCAAACTTCTTCCACTTTGGACTTTGCCCTTCTTTAGAGCATCGTTGTTACTGGCATCTATAACACCGTATGGAAAAACCGGAGTGAACTTTTTGGGCAACCCAATAAAAGGGAAAAGAAAGCTAGGTTGGGACATAGCCCATTTCTTTAAAACTCTGTCAAGAAATAGCACCTGTCACTTCTGCTCATATCCTACTGGCTACAACGGAGAGCAATGGCTCTACTTAACTGCAGGTGAGGCTGGGAAATGCAGATAGTTCTGAGTCCTGGAAGAAGAGGAAGGAGACTGAGGGGAACCACTTGCAGCCTCTCCCACAAATGTCTAGTATATGGCAGGCTCAGTGCTAGTCAACAAGGATACTAAGATAAATCAGACACTTTGCCTGGCCTAGAAGAGGTCCTCATCTAGTGGATGAGATTAGACTATATGGACAGATAATTGTAATGTTGCATAGAATGTGCTATAACAAAGCAATAAAGGTGAGACAGTGAGAACACTGTGAATGTGAAGGGGGAGACACTCTGCCTAACTCTGCCTGTAATGAAAGGAGATCATGAAATGCCTTGATTACGTCAGTTCCACAAATGTTTATTGAGCAACTACTAAGAGCCAGCCACCTGTTCTGTGTAGGTTGCTGGAAATACAGATATGATTCTAGCCCTCAGGGGAGATGGATATATAAGCAGGCAAATTCAAGCAGATAATTTCTCAGATAACTGGGAAATGGGAGAACTATAATGTACGTGGTTATTGGAGTAAATGCTCTGGATTTGAATCAGGCATACTTGGTCTTGAATTCCATCTTTAACTCTGTTAAAGTTACTGTGTGATTCTGGGCAAGTTTTCCAACCTCTCTGAGCCTTTGTTATAATTTTAAAACAAAAATAACATCTACTGATATGGCAACATATGATCTCAGGACCCAAAAAGTGTAGCTCTTCTACATACCAACTTTGCGATTTTTGGGAAACTCATCAAACCATTCCGGCTTTATTTTCCTCGTCTTTAAAATGGGATTGTTAACAGTACCAAATACGGTTGGTGGGCACCTGTGAATCCAGAGAACAAATGTTCTCTGAACCATGCCTGGTACACAAAAATTGCTCAATGAGTGTTAGGTCTCATCACTAACTACCTTATAGTTTGCTATGGACATTAAATGAAATAATATCAGTGCCTGGCAAACATTCGATCGATAGTAACAGTTATTATTATTATAAGTGATAAACTGAAGACAGGATGACCACAGTGTCCTAAAAAGAAGCTGCTGATAAACCAGATAGAATAGAATGACTGAAGTAAAGATCCCTAACCCACAAGTTTATTCTTCACCCATCCTAAGGCAGAAGATGGCTGAAGCAATGAAGGCTGTGATGCGTGGAAGGACAGTGCTACCAGTTTCAGGTCAAAGGCTGTTAATTTCCTTATTTGTTTCCTCTGCCTCTTCCATTGGTGAGGGCTTTGAGAGTATGCTGTAAACTAGGTGGAGGCAGGCAGGCATAAATGATTTTCTCCAAGGATATAGGAGGAAGGTCTCCCTAAATACACTGTTCATTGGTTAGAGTTTCCAGAACCTTCCAAAATTCGGTCTCCTTTTATAGCATCCCACAAGTCCAAAGTAATGAAATAAAGGCATGGTAATAGGCAAACACAATTACAGCACCCAGATAGCTCCTTGGCAGGTAGAGGGTGTTTGAGAACATTGACTGGGGTCTCATTTTCTATAATCAAGCCCAGCCCTGCTGTGATCACTATAGTATTATGACCTATGGGGCAAAGACGGTACCATACGTGATATTTCATTTTTGGGTAGCTGGGGGTAGTAATGAACCAGTTGCAGTCAAGTGAATTAATCTCCCCAGCTATTCAAAACGAAACTTCACATACAGCAATTTGTTCTTCATTGCTTTTCCTCGCACTGTAGCCTTTTCAAATGACTCTTCCTACAAAAAAATTGAAAGAAAGAAAAAGAAAACTCAATGAAAAAAAGATTTTAACCTTTGCTAAATGTTGACTTCTTTTCTGATTGTTGATAATAGTGTCAAATACATCCCATAGATATGCAGCTTAGTGTTCACGTTGTGATACTATTATCCTCATATTGGTTGATTATGAATGTTAAAAGATGGAATAAATATGCAAACAGTTGGTATAACATAGATTCCAGAGCCACTTTCATACTGTTTAAATTATCAATCGGTATTTATCCAAACTCCAAGGTGCACCCTAATCAATCTCACTCTGGAGAATTACTCAAACAATTATTATGCATTTAAAGAAATAGAAGTTAATGATTAAAAACACATTATTGAAAATGAAAGACTCTGGCATAGGTAGGTATAGAAATATAACACAGCTGTTAATCCTCTATAAATTTGTTTTTAATAACACTGATGTTTTGGTTGCATATAATAACTATTTCATTAAATCTAAATTAAATGCATGGTTAGGCATATTTAAAACATGTAAATGTAATGTGTTGGGAGCATATTCCATTTTATATTTCTACACTGTTCTAATAATTTTCCGAATTCAAATTAACTAGGTGTAGGGAAATACCTGGTCATTTATATGACACCTTCTTTCTGATATCATTAAGGGCTCCAGAAATTTAATACCCCTGAGTTCTAAACACATCACCAGTCAGTGTGCAGGAAAGACAATGTGTTTATCTGCTGGAAAGAAATGCTTATGGACCCAAATGAAAGGAGGGAAAAATGCTTTTAAATAATAGTAAAATATGCATTTTGCTTTTTGAAAAAATAAAACAAAGAACTGAATACTAAAACAAGCTATCTTGGAATAACAATCAGGAGTGTGTTGTGCATGATTTTTCATTTATGGAGAGCAGGAGGCATTAATATACTTGCCTATGGCTTGTGCATTACTATTCCCAGCTATGCAGAAATGGAACGTGATTTACAGCAGCACATTCTTTGTTGCTGTTCCAACGTACCTATTGTCTTCCCTGCATTCTGACTGGCTGGCTGGCTGGGAGAGGGGATGGTGCTGGACCACACTCAATCATTATGGGTATCTACAAATAGAGTAGGTGTATGTGAACTGGGATTTTTCAGCTTTGTATAACAAGCAAGCCAATCAGAGCACAGAAAGAACAATAGCTGAAGGTTTTACTGCTCTTTAAGTTTCCCCACTGATTCCCATTGCGACTGATTATATCACAGAAGTTATATAAAAATCACATTAAATGCCAACTAAATCAAGACTTTTCATATCTTTTTTTCAAAGCAATGAAATTCAGGACAAACACTATACTATGCATGAAGATCACCACCTAGAGATCTAAACTCTTCATTCCAGACGTCATATTTGAAAATGGAACTAGAGAAAAGTGTACTTTATTCATTTTGTTATTTTCTGTGGTGCTTGCACTGCTGTTTTGAAAGCCCACCATAGGAGAGCTCAATTAAGAGGCTTCATAATTTTCACTGGTTAACTTTGATTAAATAGGCTGTCTTGGAAGAGCATTGAGTAAATTTAGGCTATAAATTACTTGTAGTGAGTTCTCAACTCTGAAATTCTGGTATTAGTTGCTTGGCCAGGCCATTTCTTTCAGAAGGGTTATATACTTTATCAGCTGATTTGGAACAGATGTACTTCATTTTATCAGAGCAAGAACAAGAGACAGAAACTTCTTTCTACTGGTTGGAACAACAGGTATGTGGAAAGAAAAGATTTTCCTCTCTACTGCCGCTGTATCAATAAAAGTGTAGATCAGAGGTTCTCTTTAACCAAGTTTTTTTTTTTTTTTAAACTTACTTATTGTTAGCTAGCTTTCCAGGTCACGGTATTTGCCAAACATTAGAAAAAGGATGACTAAACGAACAGGTTCTCCATGATGTACTACTTCTTAGACAAGAACAACTCCGGGAGTTGGTGATGGACAGGGAGGCCTGGCGTGCTGTGATTCATGGGGTCGCGGAGAGTCGGACACGACTGAGCGACTGAACTGAACTGAACCCATCTGAGGTGATAGCTGGCAGTTTATAGCTGCTCACGTCACTCCCTCTTTTGTATTTTTAAGGGCAAGGCTGAAAATTTGATAAAATTAGCAAATTCTGTATAATGATGTTCCGTTTTAGTTTCCTGCTGTATGGCATCAGGCAAGTTCCACAGTCTTCTGAACCTCAGTTTTCCTCATCTCTGAAAAGGGTATAGTAATCACACTCACCTTACTGAGTTTTTCTGTAGATTCAGTGAGATAGTGCATTTAAAGCACTTATGCAGGGCCTGACATGTAATACTCAATAAATGTTAGGGCTTAATGTTATTAACATTTTTCTTGAGTGTATTTACATTGTTTGACATATGTCTAATAAAAACAGCTTATAAGTTCTTCCTTTGACTTTTAAAACTTTATCAGCAATTAATTAATTCCATCTGAACATCAGTCTTGTCAGTTGGGTATAGCATTATTTTATCCTCCTTGGTTGCTGAGAAGGGTGAGATAAAGAGGAATTGAGTAGCTTGCACACTACAGTGCTAATGCAAGTCCTGGAATCTATATTTTTGACTCATTTACTTCTATCACATGAGTGGGGCTGGGTGAAGAAGGTCCAAAGCCTCCAGAATACAAAAGGTTTTCTCTGCAGTGCAGAACTGTTTGCAGATTCCAGTTAAGGGGTTATAAAGTTTGTGTTGAGGGGTAAGTCTGTTGGTCAGGGGAAGTGGCAGCATTTACAGACAGATAGCCAACGTTGCCTTCCAAAAAAAAAAAAATAGTGTCAGCAGCATTCACACTTCTGAATATATTAGGTTTGTAAATCCAGGGTGCAAATTGTTTGTAGAATCTCAATTAAAGCCCTTATAATATTGTCATTCGTAATCAGCTCACTATGAAAACAGGGCTTCCAGAGGGCACCAAAATCATTTGAACTTGTGATCTGTAATAGATTTGAATATTCAGATAAGGTCAGCGGTCAGAGCAGAGGCGACAGTTTTGGTCAATAAACAGGTTTAGTGAGACAAAATCTTTTTGTCTACATGGGAATGACTTGGAGAAATTGGTTCTCAAGGGGGAATTAAAAGATTAAATTCAGCTGTGTTGCCAATTTATTTGCAGGCCTAACAAGTGTGTGATGGAAATCTTTGGCGCGGGGAAGTACCCGCCCTGTGAGAAGCCCCTGTTGACAGTGTCAGAGTGTGCTTCCAGGCAGCATCCTTGACTGCAGCTGAGACTGAGCTTGACAGAGGCCTACTGGGTGGAAAGAGACAAAAAGCATCCCAGGGCCAGGCTCAGGCTGTCCTGGATTAAGCCAGCCCACGGAAGGACACAATAGCTGGGTGGCTTTGTTTTATTTTGTTCCACTCCTGCTCTCCTCTCCTTGACCCTTAAAATTGCTTTCTCTGAATTGTGTTTTGGCATGAAGCCTTGGCAGACAAGTTATTACCAACTCCTTTCTATGAAGACCCACAGGAATAATTTCTCTCTGGTCTCAATACTAGGAAGTCTCATGTTTCTCTGGAAGTGCTTGGTTTGCCTGAAGGACACTATGAACCATTCAGTTCTATGTGTTTTACACCATATTTTCAAGAGCCTGAGGGGTCTTCTGGGTTGCTTAAGGAGCTGAGAGGTTGCTTTGAGGTTGGGAGTGAGAGCAAAGGGCTGAGACCCAGATTCCAGTTTTTACCTTGAGAAGCTTTGCATTTATTTGTTTTCTGCATCTGCATTAGATTTTATTTGAAGAAGGGACTCAGTGGCCAATAAAAATGTTTGGAAACCACCGACCTTATGCTAACACTTCTTGAGGTACTTGGAATAAACTCAAACCCGGAGCCTGAGGGATCTGCTCTTATCTCTTTGTCTCATCATGTATGGTCACTCCTTAGGCATTATTTACACTGATCGTCTATCAGTCTCTGAAGTAAACCAAGGTCTTTCCAACTTCATGACTGCTAATTGGAATCCCCTTTCTCAACCCTTTGCCTAACTGTCTCTTTGCTACGGAGTCAGTTGGGTTTATGTTCAGTGACATAAAAAGTGAAAACTAAAGAGCAGTGGGCTGAACAAGAAAAGAAACACTTATATATCTCTTATGTAGAATGCCAGGATGTTCTACATATACAAACTGGTTTGAAATTGGGAAAGGAATACGTCAAGTCTGTATATTGTCATCCTGCTTATTTAACTTATATGCAGAGTATATCATGAGAAATGCTGGGCTGGATGAAGCACAAGCTGGAATCAAGATTGCAAAGAGAAATATCAATAACCTCAATAGATATGCAGACGACACCATCCTTGCAGCAGAAAACAAGAAGAACTAAAGAACCTCTTGATGAAAGTGAAAGGAGAGTGAAAAAGTTGGCTTGAAACTTAACATTCAGAAAACTAAGATCATGGCATCTGGTCCAATCACTTCATGGCAAATAGATGGAGAAACAATGGAAACAGTAACAGACTTTATTTTGGGGGGCTCCGAAATCACTGCAGATGCTGATTGCAGCCATGAAATTAAAAGATGCTTGCTCCTTGGAAGAAAAGTTATGACTGTAAGGTCAGACCCTGGTGGCCTTGGCTTCCCCTTCCCGGTGGCTATCTTGGCTCCTTCTTCCCCTCTCCATCCCCCGCCGGAGGGAAAAAGTCCCGCCAAACTGCTGAGGAATTTCTGACATAATAACCCTCTGCCGAGATCTATACCCCCGCTTCCTGACCTCCAGAGTGACCAACCCGGTCTAGCTGACCACTCACAATCTCGCATTCCCGAGCTTTACCTTATCTTAGGCCTGTCCAGGTTATATGATGCCACTTCCTGCCCCGAAGGCATAAAAATCGCACCCTGCCTTTGTTCGGGGCAGAACTCCTCGTGGCCATTCTTGCGGTCAGTGGGTTCTGCCTGGGAGGGAGCGCACTGCCAATAAAGCCTGTTACTTTCCCTTGGTGTCTGGGTTATTTCCCTACAGCTTGAGACGCGTTTCCGCGACCTTACAATGACTAACGTAGACAGCATATTAAAAAGCAGAGACATTACTTTGCCAACAAAAGTCCATATAGTCAAGGCTATGGTTTTTCCAGTGGACATGTATGGATGTTAAGAGTTGGGCCATAAAGAAAGCTGAGCACAGAAGAATTGATGCTTTTGAACTCTGGTGTTGGAGAAGACTCTTGAGAGTCCCTTGGACTGCAAGGAGATCCAACCAGTGCATCCTAAAGGAAATCAGTCCTGAATATTCATTGGAAGGACTGATGCTGAAGCTGAAACTCCAATACTTTGGCCACCTGATGTGAATAACTGCCTCATTGGAAAAGACCCTGATGCTGGGGAAGATTGAAGGTGGGAGGAGAAGGGAACGACAGAGGATGAGATGGTTGGATGACATCACCAACTCAATGGACATGAGTTTGAGCAAGTTCCGGGAGTTGGTGATAGACAGGGAAGCATGGGGTGCTGCAGTCCATGGGGTCTCAAAGAGTTGGACACGAATGAACTGAACTGAACTGAACCAGGATATGGAGTCTAGTGTCCATCTTCAGAGTGTCATCTAGACTTCCATGTTTCTTCTCTGCCATCATCAGGACATGCCTTTCATTTTCAAGATCACTACACTGTCCAAAATGGCCATAGGAGCCATTATTGGTTGTTGGTAGGAGAAAGTGGGGGGCTTCCCTGGTGGCTCAATGGTAAAGAATCTGCCAGCAATGCAGGAGATGCAGGAGACATAGGTTCAATCCCTGGGTTGGGAAGATACCCTGGAGGAGGGCATGGCAATCCACTTTGGTATTCTTGCCTAGAGAATCCCATGGACAGAGGAGCCTGGTGGCTACAGTCCGTAGGGTTGCAAAGAGTCAGACATGACTAAAGTGACTGAGCATGCACACATAAGGAAGTGGGGGCACAAATGATGCTTCACCCAGCTAAGGCTGATGTCTTGAATACATTTCCAGAAGCCCACTCAGTATTTCAATTTACATTTTATTGGTGACAACTTAGTCATATGGTCATCTCCAGCTATGAGGGATGCTGGAAAATGTAGTGTTTTATTGGGGCAGCAATATGCCTAGCTAAAAATCGAAGTTTGATTATTAAGAAAGAATACAAACCAGAGGGCAAATTAGGGAGAACTCAGGTTAAATTTCAATTCCCCCATTCTAAATTTTGATCTTCCCTAATATTTGCTCTCTTAGAACACTATTGTTCCTTTATAAAATTTTCACAATTTATAACTATATATCTGTGAAAATTTGTCTATGTAACAGAATGACAAGTTCTCCAAGGGAAAATTTTGGGCCTTTTTTTAATCCTATACTCCATAATCAGTGTCCAACAAAATGCCTTTCATCTAATATGTTAAATAGATTTTTATCATTTAAGAGAATGAATAAATTATATCTCCCTGATGGTATTGGTTGCTAGAAAATTCAGAGCTGAATTTGTGGTTTAGCTTCATTTAATGTTCAGGGGTTCCTGAAGGGCATTTAGGGCACTAAGTTCACTCAAGGCTCTCAATTTTTTACTCCTACTTTCTCTTTAATTTCCTAATTTATTCAGTAAATTTGCTTACATTGTACAGATTATATAGTTTTGAGGCTTATCTTACCTATTTGGAAATTAAGGGAAAGGTATAGCTAAATGAACACAGTAAAGGACAGATAAAATTTAAGTATTCAGCAGGAATGCTGTAAACAAAATTTTTTAAGTGTGGAAAAAAATCCAACAACAATAAAGATAATAGACATTTCTCTCAGCATACTGTTTGATGTTCCCAGTTCTGGGATGCATTAATGTTAGTAAAGAATAATTAACTAACCATAAAACAGGATGTTGTTTGAAAGTCGCTACTAAGCAGCAGGAGTTCGGTTAAGATCACACTTAGGAAGCTAAGGATGATTAACCTTTGCCTAGGTTATAAAATGGCCCATTTGAGAACTGTTGCCACTGGATATATTACCTGGATATCAATTGGATTATTGAGTGAGAGGTTTTACATGATGTTTAGTGTGATGATATATCTCTGGTTACAAACTGTTTATGACAAGTGGAAAAGCCAATAAAAAATAAATGAAGATTTAAATGGATTTTTCTTCTTTATGTGAGTTGAGGTTAATTTATGCATATATAACTCAATACCTGTATATTTAAAAGAGATACTGGTTTATTATTTGTAATGAAGAGAGATGGCTATTGAATATGTAAGTGAAATTGTAATGCTGACATTGGAGCTCCTGTTTAAAGGGGATTTTCAGTTCACTGAGATTTTTCATTGGAATTTTTATTTGGTGCAAACTTTGCCAACTGAACCTTAGTTTAATTTGGCAATGTTACAGATCAAGAGAAGTCACTCTCATGAACTTGCAATAAATTAAATTGCAAATATACTGTATTTCCTTACAATTACAACTTGGATTTGTCATCAAGTGCACATCCTGGGGCAATCATTTTTTAAAAATTGTTAGATTTTTTTTCCTTACTTAAAGGTAAGTTGTGCTTACTGTCTTTAAACTATTTTCCTGATATTAGCCTAAAAGTATTTGTTGACAGGGACTTCATCTCTTAAACTTCTTTTTGCATTTTCCCTAGTGTTTAGCACATGTTATGTACGTGGGTTTGATAAATTCTTAGAGTTTAAAATGACTCCCCTTCTCTCCCTCCTTCCTTCAAAAAGTATTAACTGCATCACTGCTACAATTTGGGCTCCTTGCAGAGAATTAAGATACAAAGATGAGTAAGACGTGTGTGTCCTGTCTTAGGTTAAATAAGGGTTGGGGTACTGATATGTCATGATACAGATGATCCAAACTGAAGCTTTCTCCACCCAGTAGTTTGTCACGGCATCACCTTGTGATGATTAAATAAGGGAATCAATGAGAAGATATTTTGCTACCATAGATGCTACCTCAGGAGTTAGCTAGGTGAAGCTGTATAGGGAAAATGGTCTGTAAACTATAAAATGCTGTGCAAATATATCATTATCATAAATTATGTACATGTCATTCTCCATCACCACCAGATTATGAGCAAGAACTTTAATTCATTTCTACATCTTTAGCACATATATAATAAGCACTCAATAAATGTGTGCTTCGGTAAAATATTGAAGATGTATTTTTTAGTATTATGATCATCATTACTAGCACTTGATGATCAGTCACCAAGTTGTGTCTGACTCTTCGTGACCCCATGGACTGCAGTATGCCAGGCCTCCCTGTCCCTCACCATCTCCCGGAGTTTGTCCAATTTCATGTCCATTGCATCAGTGATGCCGTACAACCATCTCATCCTCTGTCACCTTCTTCTTCTGCCTTCAATCTTTCCCAGCATTAGGGTCTTTTCCAATGAGTCAGCTGTTTGCATCAGATGGCCAAAGTATTGGATATTTAGCTTCAGCATCAGTCCTTCCAATGAGTATTCAGGGTTGATTTCCTTTAAGATTGAGTGGTCTTGTTGTTTTGTCTTGTTAGGATACTGATATATGACATCCAGGGTTATCCTCCACTTATGAGTGCTCTGACTAAGCTGGGGTGCCTGGCAGAGCCCCCTACATGTGTTGAACCTGAGTTCCTTTGCCCTTCACTGTAAGTCACAGGTAGACAATAAAGCACAACAAAGCCAAACAGACAAATACAATTACAATAAGGTTTTTCATCTTGTAGCTCTGTTTTCCATGTAAATACAACTAAACTTGACATTATATGGAAAAGTCTAAGAACTCAGAAGTTTGAATAAGGTAGAATCAGAAGTTTGAATAGACTTGGTCAGAGCCAACAAAAACTATTAGCCTACCTGATTCTACCTTATTCAAACCTCTGAGTTCTTAGACTTTTCCATATAATGTCAAGTTTAGTTGTATTTACATGGAAAACAGAGCTACAAGAGGAAAAACCTTCCTTTGTTTTAAATTCCTCAAAGGCCTAAAGTTCTTTGTGAAGCTCCTATTTTGTGATACTTGATTATTTTTTACTCATATGAACTATGGATATACACAGTAATAAATGCTTTACACTCATAATCTTTTACTCCTGTGCAAAAGCCTGTAAGGTAGGTATTATTATCACCACTATTTTACAGATGAAGAACTGAAGGTTAGAAAGGCTTGCCCAGGGTTATTATGCCATATAACTACTATTGAAATCTCTGGCTTTCATATCCTTTAATTATTATTATTTTTTAAATTTATTTTAAATGGAGGTTAATTACTTTACAATATTGTGGTGGTTTTTGCCATACATAGTTATTATTTTAAGACATACTTTTTCAATCTTGTTTTCTTGCTTTATTATTTCAAAAGGATTAAAAAAATCCATCTCAAATTTTATGTTGAAAATTACCATACATACAAGGAGCATTCATATCTCATCCAAATAGATGAAAAAGCTGTTGATATTGTATCACATTTGCTCTTTCTCTACACACACAAACACTTTTTTTTCCTGAAACATTTGAATGTAAGTTATGGAGATGATGATGACATTTCATCCCTGAATGTTTTAGCATGCATTTCCCAGGAGGAAGGACATTCTTTCAAATAACTCATAATATAATAACAATACCATCATCCTAGTTAAAAAAAATTTTTTAAGTGACAGTATTTCCATAATATCATCTAATTGTTAGTTTGTATTAAAATCTTCTCAGTTGACCCTAACATACCTTTTATGTGTTTGTAACCATTTCACTATGTTATCCCTTAGATTTGAATCTCTAGGGGCTTCCAGGGAAACAAGGTCAAAGTCAGACCATGGCCAATTGGACTGACTACAGATTCCCATCTCTGGTTTCACAACTTTTAGTCCAGAGGCTTTCTCTTTTCCTTTTCCTCCTCCTCCCTTTTCATTTCTTTTTGGCTTCATTATACTTGATCTTTGATAGCATCTAAAATATCAAATAATACTTATTCATGAAATACTACCTGAGATACTTTTTATGCCTGCATTTAAAAAATACTATTTTCATTGTAAAAGTCATACATTCTAATTGAAGAAAATTTAGAAAACTCGTAAAGTAGGAAGAACTATTTTAAAAATCTATTACATTCTCTACACTCATACCTAATCACTCATACATTTCCTTTTAGAGTTTTTTCTCTGCACAGAATGCTTCAAAAACAATGATAAAATGCATATATAATTTTGTACTCTTTTTTTCCCCACGAGAATTTTGTGACAAACATATTTATACCATAGTGGTTAAGAGTGTGGGTTAGAGTCAGACTGTAGGGGTCCAAATCCTGATTCTGCCACCTATTAGCTGTGTGACACTGGGTAACCATACAATCATCACCCAAATAGGAACACCTATGGGAGTGAAGGGGGACACTGTTCATGATTAATCCAAGACATCAGGTACAAAGTGAGACTGTCCCAGAATGGACGGGCACCCCATGGCAAGTTGCCCAACAAAGGCTCCGTTTCCTCTCCAAACAAAAGATTAGTGTGACACTCAAATGACATAATTGAAAAATAGCACATAGCTTAGTGGGTGTGCAATAGATGTTGGCTACTATTTTGGCCTTTATAAGCATCCTTTTTTATGGCTGCATGATACTTCACTGGAAGACACATTGCAGTTCCTGTCATACTTAGGGGCATCCTTTTGCAGCGTTCTGGTGCTTCTCCCTCTCCTCCTCCCTCCAGTTCCCCTCCTGACCCTAACTGATAGATTGAGCCATGAATCTTGCTCCCCAAAGGTCCTCACTGAGACTCCTGTGATGTCCCAACAGGGATGGCCTTGGCTCATCCCCATTTCACAGGGTACAAATCCTGAGGCTTCAGGGTCATACTTTAGAAAATGATGGAATGGACAGACAAGTCCACCTAAGATTATTGTAGTTTCTACCTATACCAAGTTTTATAGTAATGACAATTGCCTCAAAGAAAACCCCACATCAAAGAGAATCAACATGAATAACACCTTTCAGAGAGAATCACAAAAATGACAACTCTGTACAAAGGCATCATAAGTAAGGCAAAAGGATAATATGGTAAAAGACAGATTGGGCTTCAGGGTAACCCAGTACTCTACTCCCTCTGCTAAATAAATCAGTTCCAGAGCTCCAGAGAATGGAATCTATGTTCACCATCCAGAGCTCTCAGACTAACTTTTATATTCTTTACCAACCACCCAGTAACTCCCACAGCAGTGAGGCTCATCATCTACTGTTGGGTCCCCCGCTGCCTCCCCCCGCATTGTGGGAGTGGTCAGGAAGATTTCTCTCCCTTCGGTTAAGGATGTGTGGTTTGCATACCCAACACACACACCACACACACACAATGTCTATACACATACAGTGTTGTTTCTTTGGGTTTTTTTTTTTTAATCTTTCTTTCCACAAAATATAAGATCCTAGAGGGCAGAGACAGCATCATAATTACATTTTATCTCCATTGTCTGAGATAAGACATGACAGTGAATACCTTCAATAGATATTTGTCAAATAATGAACACACGAGTGAAGAAAGGTAGGAAAAGAACTCTGTCTGTGGATGGACAGTTTTCCTAGGATCTTCTAGCTGGTTATGAGCACACTGAGGATGACCATGATGCTTTTAATCAGAGAATATTGTTTGGAAAACAAAACAGGATTCAGTGTCCTCTCTTCCCATTGGAAAATGCTGTGTTCTACAAATGCCATTCCAAATATAGGACATGATGCATACCCAATACTAACACATGCCATTTGAAGCTTTAACAAGACAGTCCTCCTTCAAATTTATAACAGTCTATGTTTAAAAACCTGACAAAACCAAAATGTGTTCTCCATAAATTATAGTGGCACCATTCCCGCTGCCGAAGTGAAGGTTGTGTCAGCATTTCCATTATTCTGTGGATCACTGTGTTTCAGGGTTTTAGTTCTTGGCTATAAAAATGCATCTTGGGTTTAAAACTGGCAAGGAACACCTCAGCCTTGGAACAAATTTGCTTCACCAAATTTTGAGAGCAAAGCCTATTTGTTTTCTTCCCCCTTCATCGATGACTTTAGTGAAAACATCTACGAATTTCATTTTCAATTTTATCCCCCTTTTTTTAAAAAAAAATCTGAATAGTTTCAGATTTTTACTGAATAGTAAAATCTTGTTTTGGAATTAGGAGAAGAAAAATGTTTGTAAGCCTTACTTTTAAAGAAAGATATTGTTCTGAAACTAGCTGCCCTCTTCCTCCCCACTCAGATTTCATTAAGGAAGGGTTAACAATGGCTTTATTTTGAAATGGGCAAATCAGATGGCTACGGCTGGTGGTAAAATTTGATTATCTGATTAGGTTAATAACCTCTCAACAACAGACCTTATTCTGTAGCTATTTGTTAGGTATAATTTCCCATTGGCTTCCTGGAGAAATCATTTAGTATAACTGTTCATACACTTAATTAAATTTCTTTGGTTTTATTTAAGCATGTATTTATTTGTGGTCCCTTGGGCAAGTAACATTTTTCAATATGGTTCTTGATAGTGTTATCAGAATGCCAATTTTTAGAAAGGGGGCTACAACTATTAGTTCAGTGAAACACTTAAATGGCTTTAAAAAGGTGTTGATGCTCATCCATATGAATGACAGCTTTCCCTAAAAATCAGAAGTTACTTATCTGAAGTTTTATTGATTATTTTTGAACTTTATACATAGATGCATATATATGTGCTTCCACCTTAATTATATTGTTTGGCTTTTCTCAGTAAGCCCTTGAGGCCAGGGCAGGAAGAGACATAACTCATCCCAAACAGTCAGGGAGGGCTTCCCAGAGGAGGCAATACCTGAGCAGAGCACCAGTGCAAGGCTAGGCATAAGGTAGGCTTAGAAGAGAAAAATGCAGTTAAGAGAATAAGACAGGAGATACTGTTAAATAAAAGGTAAAATTATCACAAGGTAATTTATTTTCCAGGCTTAAGCAACATATAGTTTTGGGGTGGCAATAGTTTATTACAGAGACACTAAAGTGAATACTTAAAAAAAAAAAATCAGGACTTCTGTGCTGTGAGATCACTATGGAAGCAACAGTAGCATGTGGCCCGGCCATGCAGGGGCTCTTCACTCTCAGCAGAGAATGTTGCTGCCACTCAAAGTCACCAGGGGCTGGAAGAGCTCCCGCTGAGACCCACAGCATCTGACAACACACATGCTCAGAACAGGGAAATGTGCGTTTTCAGGAGAGGGAGAGACAAACCTTTTGTTTAGCTAATTGGCACGTCAGAGTGTGGGATATGTGCGCTCCTGGAAGAAAGGTGTCAGGTGTCTGGGGCTCAAAATCCTCAGTGCAGGAGATCAGAAGAAGATCTCGGAAGCAGCTGTTTTTATTGAGGGTGTTCATGTTATTTTTTGCATTGGAAAAAAATAATTGAAATTGTGCTGACTGGGAAAAAGTTTGTTAGAAGGTTTAAAAGGAATTATGTACACAGTATATCTAACAATAATAATTATTATGAAAGGCAAGCCCTCAAGGTGATGAAGCTGTTCAGGTCAGGTTAACTATAGTGTTCTCAGCACCACCTTCCAAGGTATAACTGGGGAACAATTTCTCATGCACAGATCTGAAGGACTGAATTATAAGGAATAGTGTGTAATCACCACCTGGGGAAAGAGTGGGAACTGAGGCAACAGATGTAAAAGTTTATCAGGTGCCTAGCGCATGGGAGGATAGTCAGTGGGTGAGTGTTCTATATGCCTGGGGCCAGGTAAGGGTTGAGCACCACAGGCTGTCCTTGCCACTTCCCTGGGGAAAGGTGAGAAGGCCTGAGGACACAAGCCAATTGCCTTCACTCACTCCCAGGCCTTACTGTCCCAGAGTGGCCAAGCCCACCCTTGAAACTACCAGCTGCCAGAGCCCCTGGGGCAGCAGGACAGAGGCCTCCTCACCCCACCTGTGAAAAGCCATGCCACACCTGACCACTAGGAGGCAGAATCACATTATCTAACCCATTTACCGGCTCACACTGGTGTCTGAGCAACTTTTAAAAATAAGAATCTGTTGTGTCCAGGAGTAACCCAGGACCCTGGTTCATAGGGATTAAGGAAAAAAATATAGATCTTGTTTCTGAATTCTGGCTCTGCCACTTATTATTTGTGGGACCCTGGGGAAGTCACAAGCCTAGGTTACCTCATCTGTAAAATGGGGGAAGCAGCAACCACCCCTCAGGGTTGTTGTGAGGATTCGAGATGATGTCTAGCACATAAAAGGCCCTTGGTAAATAACAGTTGGGGCTTCTCAGGTGGTTCAGTGGTAAAGAATTTGTCTGCCAGTGCAGGAGATGTGAGTTCAATCCCTGGTTGGGAAGATTCCCCTGGAGAAGGGAATGGCTACGCACTCCAGTATTCTTGCCTGGGAAATCCCATGGACAGAGGAGCCTGGAGGGCTACAATCCATGGAGTCGCAAAGAGTCAGCCTGAGCAAAAAATAACAGCTATCATGATGTATGAAATGGCAGCTCCTCTATGTCTTTAAAAGTCACTAAAATCTGCCTGCCCACATACACTGGAGCAGATAAAATCCAGTTTGGGCAGCTCAAGGGTAACAGAGTTGGAAACTTGAACCCTTGTTAGAAGCCCCCAGCTGCTCTCTTTGGAACACACTGAAAGAAATGGAGGAAAGCAGCAGAGAGCTCTGCGTGCCAACCATCCAGGCAGGACCCCGCCTGAAGAGTCGCAGTCCCCTCTTTGGAAACCGGAAGAGCATGCCCTTAATCCTCGTGCTGGGAGAAGGCACGAGCAGTGTTCAGAGGAGGATTCAAGGGTCTCGGATTCTCCAGAGTCCATGAATACCCAAGGGTCCCTCAGGAGTGGAGGAGGGGAGCAGGGAGACCTTTGATGAGAAAGGGTGAGTATAGGTGGCCATGTGGCTGCTTCTCCCCACTAGGATAGCCCCTGAGGGTGTCTACCCCAGCAGCTGCTACTCTGCTGTCTAACAAGTGTTAGAGGCAGAAGAGACCGCAGGCCCCAAGGTGCCCACAGATGAATTCCATTTGACCTGTGTTTCCAGACTTCCTTACAGCTAGGGCTCCAGAAGGGGATTTGGAAGACAGCCTTGGCACCCCTCTGCCTTTCACATCTGTGACTGAATCTTGCTGACACAACCTAAATCATACCCCAAACCTAAACCATGAAGAAATGGGAAACGTCGTGCTTCACAGTCTGGTCTCTGAAGGACAGGAGGCCTCTCAGAAGGAGAGTGGGGTAGAAAATGAATGAGCTAGCCTATCCTATCCGCCACATGCGGACGTGCTCAGTCCCTTCAGTTGCGTTGCATCCTTTGCGACCCTGTGGACCGTAGCCCCCCAGGCTCCTCCGTCCATGGGATTCTCCAGGCAAGAATACTGGAGTGGGTTGCCTTGCCCTCCTCTAGGGGATCTTCCCAACCTAGGGATCAAACCTATGTCTCTTATGTCTCCTTCATTGGCAGATGGGTTCTTTAGCACTAGTGCCACCTGGGAAGCCCTATCCACCACAGGGGCCAACATTTATGAAATCCAGAGATTTCAGAAAAATCCAGATTTTCAACTTTTCTTGAAAACTTGGAGGACCTGATAGCCATGAACGCTCCCACTCCGTTCGCAGTCTCCTGACAATGGCTGTGCTTTAGGCAGGCATTGTTCTCCTGTTCCCCACCAGCCCCACCTGCTGGGCCCCTGAAGGCAGTGGAGTTTGCAACCCCCACCTTGGAGACTGTCTCCCTACTCTGGAGGTTGTTCAGTTTGACCTCTTATCCTACAGATGAAGGAAGTGAGACCCAAGTGAATGTATTTGCTCTTGGTTCCCTCTCTCATAGGTGGCAGAGGGGACCATGGAGCTCCTCCTGTCCCCCAAATCCTGGATGCTCTCCTGTTTTCACCATGCTGTTCTACCTTCCCAAGATGTTGCGTCAACCCTGGCTTGTGTCAGAGAGGTTGAAAGCAGCATCTAAGGGATCTACCTTCCCTGTTAAGCTTGACAGGACTTCCCTTTGGGATGGCCACACCATATCCAAGGGTCCTAAGCTTTCAAACAACAGTTAAATTGTGTTCCTCATTCTCTGTTTTAAGTCAAGGAAGGGTGTAACATATTCCCCACAAAACGATTAACATTTAATAAAAAGCTTTAATGCCGTGGGGAAAATTAGGCTGGCCAGAACGGCTCATTCCCTAAGGGTTGCAGATGGCCTAGGTATGACTAAAATTGCTGCTATCTGGAAAGCATCTTTAACTCACCCAAAGCATTTTCACTTGTAGCAGTGCACTGTGATCGTCTTTATTTTATTTTCAATTTTAGAGTTTAAATCCTGTAAGTCTCCTGCAAATGAAATCTGATTAAAAAACCCAGTACATAAAAGAGATCAAAGCAGAACAGTCTGGGTGAAGCTGGACTGGGGGACTTTGGATCCTACCTCTCTGCCTGCAAATTCCCACTGGGAGGCACTGACTGCCTGCCAGGCCAGGGTTTTTCAACATCTCCCTCACTGGTCACAGAATCACCAGGGTTGTTGGGTAAAATCCCCCAGCCTCTTACTGACCAGCTAATTCAGAATCTCCGAGCCCAGGCCAGGGAATCTGCATTTTAACAAGCCCTAGAAAGTGATTTTTTTATGCTCACTGAAGCTTGAGCTAGGTTCTAGGGAACATAGCTTGTAAACTCACTAGTTTTCTTTCTGTTAGTTCCACAACAGGTCAAACAGAAATTGTTTTGATTTTATAGTTGATGCTAGACTTGTCCAAGGTTGCACTCGAGCCCCACGTTCTTCCATCAACTCATCCTGTGTGTATGCACAGAGCTGGGGTAAAAACATATGGTTCACAGTCTGTCAAAGGTGGTGGTGGTACCCATTTCTGAGGCCATCAAGGTGTCTCCAGCCTGTCCCCTTTCCTTCTCAGGGAAGGAGAAGTGTGTCCCACAGTGGACAGGGCCTGTCAGTCAAACGGCCCTGGATTTGACTTCTGACTCTGTTTAGCAGTCATGAAGCTTGATTTTAACAACTAGAAGTATAGATGTAAATGGCCATATAGAGTAACACCAGTGTTTAATAAAATGGGAGCTGTTATTACTATTACTCTTAAAGATGGCCTTCCTGCAGAGAGGGCCCCATTCAGGCTGTCACCCTCCTGCATCTCTCTGAGTCAGAGCCTGGGTAAATAGATTAGGTTTTCCCCAGCAGCATAAGGGCTCCACAGGACACCGGGGGTCCCATGTGGCACTGCTAACCAGTACCTTCAGGTCTGGAGCACAGATATTTAGGAGAATGAGCCATCTCCATGAACCAAAGGAGGATTAGTTCTCCTCTGTGGCTTGGGCCTCCGCCCTCCCCCCGGGAGATCTTTGTTTTGTAGATGGCTTATTGCATCTCTCACAGCACCTCTGTGGAGAAGTCCCTGCCCCACCTTGAAATGGATTCTCTGAGGAAAGGGGGTCTTGGGATTCCTGAGGCTCCTGCTGGGCCCCAGGCTTCCCCTTAATCCCCTCTGAGAAGATGGCCTAGGAGAGTCCTGTCCCGCCGTGCCTAACAGGATAACTGTGGAAGGCGCCGCCTTCTAGCTAGGGACAGCGGTCCAAGCCGGTTCACCAGGCCTTCTTACAAGGGCATCCCTGCCAGCTCAGAACCATGCAGACACCTTTCCAGTGAACGCATGTCCCTGTTTGGGAGCCTTGCAAGGCAGTAAGGCTGCTTCCCAAGATGTGACCCAGAGGGTGGGTGTCTGCTTCCAAGAAGATGTCTAAGATAGACGTGCTCAGAGAGTAGGCCACGGCCGGCATTGAGAGAGATGACCCTGGGCCGGTGGAAGGAAGGCCATCTGGCCATGAATCAGGCAGGGCTTGACTTGAAGGAGGCGAGGAGTAAGGGAGAGGATCCTGAGCACCCCCTGGTCCACTGTGGAGGAGTGGGGTCAGGGGCAACTCTGTAGCAGGAAGCTGACTGGAGGACTATCACCCATCACCTCTCTGGTCCCCCATCCCAACTGTACCTCTCAGATCTCCCATGCACCCCTTCTCAGAGCACCTCTACCTTGCCTTTCCTTGTGGACTCAGCCCACTCATGAGCTCAGCCTCTGTGCTCCACGATGACCGTCCTCTCACCCCTCCCTGACCCCGCGGAGGTGAAACCCTCTCTTCTCCCTGATCCTAGCCTGGTAGCCTTCCAAGTTAAAACCTGTTGTTTTGGAACTCTTTTTATGTGAGTCTATTGAGGAGCTCATCCTAAAGGAGATCAGTCCTGGGTGCTCATTGGAAGGACTGATGTTGAGGCTGAAACTCCAATACTTTGTCCACCTGATGCGAAAAGCTGACTCACTGGAAAAGACCCTGATGCTGGGAAAGATTGAAGGTGGGAGGAGAAGGGGACAACAGAGGATAAGATGGTTGGATGGCATCACCGACACAATGGACATGGGTTTGGGTGGACTCCGGGAGTTGGTGATGGACAGGGAGGCCTGGCATGCTGCGGTTCATGGGGTCGCAGAGTCGGATATGACTGAACGACTGAATTGAACTGATTGATCACCACAGACTGAACTTATTCTTATTTATTATTTTGTTATTATTATGGTATTTCTACCACAGAGCCTGGCACACAGTAGGAACTTAATACATGTTTGATATATTGACTAAAGGATGGAAATAAGCATCTCATAAATACTTCCTGAGTGTCCCTGAGCCTGTGCCAAGTGCTGGGAGTGTATTCAGAAGTGCATTGAACAGACATGGGTCTGCTACCACGAACACTCCCAAGCACAGAAATAAATGCACACATGTGACTTGGGGCAGGTGCTAAAGGTACCAGTGGGAGGTTAAGAGAATCAGGGACAAGGGGTTTAGTAAGACTATCAGGAGTACCGGAAGGTCCAGGTGTAGGAGGCGGGAAAAGAGGCAGAGGGAAGGGCAGGTGAGGGGGCCTGAGAAGGCAGACCTGGGCCTCCTGGGAGAGCTAAAAGAGGACAGAGGTAGCATGAGCAAGAGAGAGAGGCGTGGAAGGGCCAGAAAGGCGAGAAGGAGCCAGGTCATCAGGGCCTTTGGGGAGGACTTTGCCCAGGACAGTTGTGGTTGACACCTGTTGTCCTGGGTGGTTATTAATAGCATCCCCTTTAACTCGCAGAAGTTCCCAGTTTGAATTATAAGTTGTAAGCTCACCCTTTTCATGGGCCACGTGAAGAGGTTTATATATATCCTGAGCTTCATGGAAAGTTAATGAAGAGCTTTAAGTGGGTAAATGGCATAATAGGCATTGAATACGTGAATGAATGAGGATCAGAGAAGCTTTCCTAACAGAAACAAACAACAAACAAAAACACCAATGCAAACAGGAGACGAGATAAAAGAAAATCTGAGAAGGAAGAGAGCACGTTCATAGCTGGGAAAATCCAGAGGAAAGATCCCTGGTTGGTTGGCTGGTGTGTTAAGGGGGGGAGGGGGGAGGGGATGTGTCAGACAGCATCTTGAAACTAAGAACTAAACAGATTCTAGAAAAGAATAAAGCAAGGCATTCTAAAACTGAGCAGCAAGTAGGAAAAACTGGGCCTCACTCAAAAAAAAAATCTTTTTGGCAGCATGAGGGATTTTATTTCCCCAACCAGGGGTCAAACCCACAGCCCCTGAAGTAGAAGCAGTGAATCTTAACTACTGGACTGCCAGGGAGGTCTCTGGGCTTCACTTTTTATTTGGCTTTGTGGGAGGTCTCTAGGCTTCAGATCAGCCTCATTGTTGACGATCTTCTCTGAGCTAGGTGCTGTTGGAAAGAAAAGCACGTGCAAACTCAAGGCCTGATGAAAAAAGTGGAAATTAATATGTGTAAATTATTATACACATTATTACGTATGGTATAACATTACATATTGTCATTTTGTGAAGTTATGTATGTATGTACATAATTATTGTATGTAACACTGTACATATTATATAAATGGAAATAATATCAATGTATGAGAAATGAAATAGAAATAAGAGGTCTGGAGAAGAGATGGGAAGCCGGCCATCCTGATGAGAAGGTGTGTGTAGTAGGTTAGAGAGAAGTTGGGGAGGTCCATAAGAGTGATTTAAGGGGATAAAGGCTGATCTTGAAGGAAGGGTGGGTGGGGAGGAGGGTGGAAGTATTCCAGAGGAGAGCTGTGATATGGTTAAAAGCTCTCAGGTTGGAAAACATCATAGTTTTAGCCTACATTTATTGAACGCTTCCTATCTGCTAGACTTATTCTACGTGCTTTACAAATATCAATGTTAGTCACTCAGTCATATCCGACTCTTTGTGACCCCATGTACAATTGCCCACCAAGCTCCTCTGTCCATGGGATTCTCCAGGCAAGAATCTGGAGTGGGTTACCATTTCCTTCTCCAGGGGATCTTCCCAACCCAGAGACTGAACCCAGGGCTCCTCTGTTGCAAGGCAGATTCTTTACCATCTTAGCCACCAGGGAAGCCCCTTACAAATATCAATCAGTATATTTAATTCTCATCATTGCTATATGGAGTAGGTGCATTTTGTTCCCACTTTACAGGTGAGGAAACTTAGGCATTAGGGTTGCTGTGCCTATTCAGCCTTCCTTTCCCTCTCCCTGACCTGCCCTCTACCACCTAAGAGGATCCTCCAAGGTCTTGAAGGCAAAGGCAGTGTGGAGTTTCAGAATTTTTAGGAGATGCAAGCGTTTGTGGAGCAGACCACTTATATGGTCAGGCGACACTGATTTTTGTCACGTAAGTCTGTGTAAACATATTCTATTATCATTCATGCCAGCGTTGCTTTCTTTAATTTTAAAATATTTTATTTTTATGTAGCTAATAACCAAAATATGATATAGTATTTCAGTAGCAAAATCAATATAAAAATAATGGTTGTTTTCCTACCAGCAAGATGGTTAGGGCACAGTCACAAGGCAATAATATTGCCTGCATTCCTGGGCAGAGTCATGGCATGAGTGTTGGCAAATGCTACAGACTACAACCATTATTTTTTTTACCTGCCTGGCAATCAAACCCCAGCCAGGATAGCAGCAACCTAGGATTTAACCCAGGTAAGTCTGACCCCGGAACCTGAACTAGCTACTGCTGTTCTGCTGCTGTCGTTGTTAAGTCGGTAAGTCGTGTCTGACTCTTTGCAACACCATGGACTTCAGCATGTCGGGTTTTCCTGTCCTTCACTGTGTCCTGGAGTTTGCTCAAACTCATGTCCATTGAGTCATCAATTCTTCGGCTCTCAGAATTCTTGATGCTTTCAACTTGTTCTGTTGTTCTATGGTTAAGAGTAATTTATTCAAGTTTCAACTATTCCCAGTTATTCAGAATGATTATCTTTTCTTTTAAGCAAACCAAGATGCTTTATGTTGGTGATGGTGGTTGTTACTCTGTATTGTACCTGGAAAATCCAGTCTTGAAACCTGTATCTGTGGACACTCTTGGCTCTGTGAAGTTAGATGGGCATGGATTCAGATCCTGAATCTGCTAGTTCTATGATCTGGCAAGCCACTCATACTCTTTGTTTCTCAGTCTTTGCATCTATAAAATGGGTACAGTAATACCCTTTGCTGGATTATAGGTAGGATTTGAGATAATGAATATAGCACGCTGGAATGTAGCAGCATCTCCACAAATGGCAGACATTGCTATTATAAGCAGCATCTAGAGAATTTCTGCAAAAATTTGCTGAGTCCCTCCTCCGCTTTTGAAGTGGCAAGTCTGCCACACAGTCTGTTATTTTCACTGTTTGTGAGGCAGGCTGTAGAGGAGACCACCCTCATCTTCTCTGTTGAAGGGTTCTTTCTCCTCCGGAAAACAACTGGCTGCTTGAGCCAGAGGGAGGCAAGACCATCATCTTCCACAATTTGTCATCAGGTTTGATGGATAGTATTCCCAAGTTAATGCCATAAATGCTGTTTGGAAATTACAATCCATGCTGCTGGTGGTCCAGCCAAAAAAAGAATTAATTTATAATCATGAATATAAATTTCAAAGATAGTATTATTGTCATTCAGGGTTTGAGTTATGGTACATATGGGGAGTGGCTTGTAGAACAGAAAACTATGTCGCTATAACTCAGTGTAATTCCAACGACAATAGTTATATCTATCACTTTGTTATAAATCAATCGATATCCTGTATTAAGTGAACAGTCCTTGCCTCCTCAGCTGCACAGAGGGGAGTGGCAGGGAGGCCTCAGAGCTTTGTTTAAAGTATTGCCAATCATGCTGACTCATGCCAACAGGAAGGAAGAAAAGAGATGCTTCAGAAATTCTTGCATGAACTCCAAATGCCTTGGTCCACTGGACAACATGGCCAGATCTATAAACATTTTAAAAAGTGAATGACATACCCAAGGGTTTAAAGATATGCCTTTTGCTTGCATTTTGTCTGAAAGGACTACATTTTCAGAACTGGGAATTATTTACTAATTGCAGACAGGATTCTGACTGAAACAGCATCAATCCCAGAAGAGCCAGTGTGCATTTGAAGGCCTCTCTAAATGCCATGAATCAGGCAGTATATCTTTCCTGTTAATCTATATTGGTTCCCTCCCAAAGGCAATTGACCCTGGGGAAAGGTAAAACAGAAAGAATCTGAGCACCACTGAGCTAGCATATAACCGGCTTTGAAAGTGCACTGCTGGGGAGAAGAATGCTGAAATATCACAGGGAGCAGTAGCTTGAGGAGAAAAGAAGATGGTTTGAAGTCAGTGGAAAGTAATTTTGCCAAGTGCAGAGTTATCTAGTTAACCTATTGTTCAACATAATGAAAAAGCAGGGCTATTTGGGAGTGTGTTACAGTGTGTAGTTTGTCAATTACCCAATCAGGGGGCATTGTTCATTCAGCCAGGATGGAGGGCATTACCCATACTATTTTATTACTATTAAGCCTCAACTTGGCATATTTTTATATAGACTATAGGGTGTTTAATAGCCATGCAGAACTAAGACTTTCTTCATCCTTTTTGGCCTAAGTCCATTGTCACTGGGCTACATTAGCTTTTGTCCCTGCAATTAGAGTGTTATAATATGCAGTACTTAGACTTAAATTGATGAGGAGGTAAGGTTTGCAAGAATTGTGGTGGTCCCTCAGTTTAAAAAATGGTCAGAACAAATAGAATAGGGTATAAGAAAACAGCCTAAGAGGCTATGGCAGATGCTGACCAAAAAATCTAGAAGGCATCTTACCCTCTGTGTAAAAACTCTGCATTTACAGTGTTCTGTATATACCTGAAAATCTCCTTCATCCCCAAGACGTCTCTGCATTTAAAGAGAGCAGATTGGAAAAACCTTTTAGGAAAAGCTGTGTTAAATCATGTTAGCACAAAAGAGACTTAAAATCATCTTTATCTTAAAATTTAAAATTTTAATTAAAAATTTTTTATTTTCAATTTAGGAAGTTCTTATTAAAGTTGGTCAACCATCTCATTTACAAATATCACCCCAGAGCATACTTAATGTATGACTACTGTTAATTATTGGAAGTCTTACAAGCAGTTTTAAATTTAGAAATGTATATATTCTGAGTTCTTCTTTTTTGAAGAACGTAGTACGAATTTCCATAATAAAACATTTCTCCCCTTGTACCAGAGGTAAGCTGTTCAGTGGTGTCAAATATTTTTTGACTTTGATAAAAATGTACTGAGGGTCAAGATCATCTCTTAATAGTTCACATTTCTATTTAATAACCTGCCTCGGTGTCAAAAGACACCTCCATCCTATCGCAGTTCCAGGAAGTATTATGCACTGCCGTCCTACCTCGGGATGCTCATCAGGCATGTCCATGTTATTCCATATTCGGTCCATTCCAGAGAAAGGCTAAAGGAGACAGAGGGTACAGATCTTGTTAGGTGCAGCCTCTGACACTATCACTATCAATTGTCTTTTGCTGGGGCTGATCATCACCTCAATTATCTAGTGTCCAGCCTACCTGATAGGTTTTTGCAAACTATAACTCTTCTGTCGATGAGCATGGAATAATGACAGCCAGGGGCAAATGGACAGAATACAAAAGAGATAAACCTAGAAGTAAAATACATAAGTCTATCTCTGCATATAGACATACAATATGCTTTTGGTACCAAGTGATTCAACATAATATATAGCCAGTGGTTTCTTTGCAGACTTGTTGAGATTATGCTAATATGCTAAGTAAATTAGATAGAGCTGTTGGCTTAAATATTTTTCCCATTTTATCATTTCAATGGAAATATGCTAAATATTTCAAAATATTGCAATATGCCAAATGAACATAAATATATAGAATTTTTCTCAAATCATTGCATTTGGAATTTATAGTAAAAACAATTTCAAAGTTAAATAGGGATCCTTTATTTAAGGGAAGATATATTTTCCTAAATGATTCCAATTGAAATTCAATTTCAAATTGAAATCATGAATCAAGGAGAAAAGTAAAATATACTGGTAAAGTATGCCGAGGCATCACAGCAGTACATATTTTTAGCCATACACACTTCCACACAACATGAGAAAATAGATTTTAGCACACTATTAATTGAAGTTTTGCCAGTGTGTGGTTCAGGAGGTTAATTTGAAAAGAATACATTAACAATATATTTATAGCATTTAAATAAATTAAAATTACACTTCACACATCAATAACACAGCTGTTAAATAATATTTTTATTCTATGTAAATCTCATCCATTCATCTCGGTTGTATAATAAATGACCATAATTACTGAGCTTCATTGGGAGGAAGGTCATTGGTAATCCTGTAATTCCTCATTGGTGTAAAGAGAGAAAACAGAACTGTTTGTGATGAATGTATTCAACCTTTTGCATACTTTGGTACTTCGAACTATGCATTAAAATGCAGTCCGAAATTAAGTTCTTCACTTTCACAGCATTTTTAATCGGCTGTGCTGATTTTTTTTTTTTTTGCAATAAAGCCTTCTTGAAGTGCTTCCTTGGTTGTTTCTTTTTCGCTGCAGGTGTGAGTGTGTGTATGTATACACATATATACCAAAGAGCATGCCACCAAATTCAGGCTTCCCTATGTTATATAAATTCAGCTTCATAAATCCAGGAAATCTTTTCTGTAAAAGTTTCCTTAATTTTCACTGCTTCATTTTACTTCTAAAAGGAAGCATGATTTTCATGTTCCCCTCAAACTGCGGGGTTCTAACCATGAATTCAAATTCTCAACCTGGTTTCTAGATGAGCTCTTACCTCTGCATATCTCTATTTTCAGGTCACCTGGCATTTTTTTTTTCCTTTGGAGAATCTTTAGCTATAACTTGGAATAGCTTTAGTTGTAACATCGTTCTCATTTTCCTTTAATGTGAAGAGGAAACCTGTTTTTCCTGGAGGGGCTAAAGATATGTAGAAGTGAATGTGAATGCTAAAAGTAATGGACCAACGATAAATAAATTACAGAGAAGGTAATGAATTAAGACATTAACAAAAATAGCTATGGTTTAAATTATCTGTATCCCCTGCTTCCTGCTAACCCTAGAGACCAGGGTTTCTCTCTCTTCAGGAGAGACAATGCTTGGGTTTTGCATATGGAAATAAGAACAAATGACTGTTAATTCCTAATGAGAAAAATATCAAAGTGAGTAGGATTCCCTATGTGTGCCAAAAGGGCTTATAATTGAAAGGGCTTTGGAAAAAAGGGTTCTAAGCAAAGGGAATTCCTTTTAATGAAACTTGGATTTAGTCCCATTATTCTAATAAAGTGTAATCAATTGGTGCCGACAATCCAAAGGTCTAGTTCAACCTCCGATTAGATGTTGGTTGTTTTTAAGATGATGGGCATGAAGAAGGGAAACATGAGTTAATAGGCTTTTAGGTCAGTGATCCACACTTCCTGAAGCAAGCTGGGATTTTTGAAGGAGGGCAATTTGGAAGCTGTCTTAGCATAAATCTAAAGCAAGGCTCTGACTGTCACGGGGGAGGCAGGCCCTCAGCATTCCCCAAGACATGCTTTGAACCGATCCTACTCTTAATCCAATTTACTCAGCCGAATAAGTCCCACTGCTTCAGCTTGCCAACAAATTAAAATCCAGCTTCATAAAAACACCTTGAATTTGGAAGGTATTGGCTGGCCCACTAGACTTGAAACTTCATTTATTCTGGCTAACTTCTCAATTATCTTCCCAGCAGTGGAGATGTGTAAAAGTGCAAAAATCAATAGGGTTCTATTCCCATTCTATTGGAAAGGGAAAAATTAATGAGATAGGACACTCTCTTAATCAGAAATAAATGTTTTAATTCAGATAATGACATAGTTTTCCCTCGCTGAAGGATGACAAATGCTGGGCTGCGCCCCCAGCAGAAGCAGTTTCAATTTTATTGTAAATATAAAAGGTATTGATTGGTGAGATGTACAAACCCCATTGCTTACAAAAGCCATTCAGGGGGACTGGGAAAACTATTAAGCACTGGGTCAGAAATCAATAAACAACACTGAAATGTAGCAGAGGTCGCCCTAGGCTTTGTGGCATCTTTGAAACCCAAGTGGCAGGAATAGTGACAGAAATGTCTCTTGTGGAGCAATGATGAGGATGAAGAGGGTCAGATGTTTAATCTCTTCTGTGGTTTGACAGGTCCTGGGAACAGAACTAATGCAGTCTTTCATGGCTGTCTTTGATTTAAATACATGCTGATTCATCCCCTTACTGACAACTGTATTTATTGGCTTTGGGGGAGCCCACTCTCATTGGCAAGGAAGAGATAAGGGTGTATTTGGAAGTCAGAGCCCTTGTGTTTATGCAAATCGGCCACACCTTGATTCACCCTCTCTCTCCTCAGAAGAAAAAAACAAACATACACCAAAACTTCTTTTAAACACACCGATAGATGGGGGTACAGTCTGCGAGAGTGAACCTCACATTAGAGCAATTACAGGGCAGATGATAGAGCATGAAGTATTTTTTGTAACAGCTGACTAAATGTAATATTTCTCCTTTTGGGTTTTTAATTTTAATGCTTGCTTTAAATTCAAATGTAGTTTAGGCTTCCTTTTTCTGAAGTCCTTTATCATGGGTTAATATATTCAACAGTTTCCAGAACACCCTCCTTTCACACAAGTTATTTGGTGGCAAAGAGATTATAATTTATCATCATCTTCTTCACAACCCACTCCTCCTGCACCCACACCCAGGGCACAAGTAGTTTTGAAGCTAGAAGATTAAGCCAGATTAGAGATCGTCCTCCTGATTTGACTGCAGTTGGCTTGAATCTTTAAATAACATCAAGATAGTCGTTGAACTAAAACACACATTTTACTGCTGAAAATTCTAGCCAAGAAATACCCAGAGTGAAGAAATATTACATAAGGGAAGAGGTTCCAAGCATGTAGTGGGAATCCAAATTTTCTAATAAGACATTGATTTGAAAGGTTTAAAGCTGAGTATTGAAACTTTTAACAACGTCATTTCAGAAGCAGAGAGACAAAGCCTTCCCTCCCCAAAAATGCCAGAGCGACGCCTTCTGTTACTCTGCTCCCCTCTTGACACGGATATGATTATGAGATTGGTGAGGGTCAGGCTGCCCATCAGTAGGTGAAGTGTTCAGCTGCTGAGGATTTGAGTTTCATCTCACCTCAGATATTATGTCAGTTTCATGTCATTTTCATCCCTGAGAATGATTTGAGAGCGCTCCTTGTCCCCTGTTATTGCGGTCACTTGACCTCAGATGTAACTTCTGTCGAATACCATCATTTTAACAAAGTTGAGGAGTTGCACCTCCCTAGCCAGAGATGACCTTTCCAGCCTGCCGCTCCCCAATTGGCTCTGACAAAAGATTTTACTGCCCCCTCCATTCCCAACAAATGAATGTTAAGGCCTCAATGAATTGGTTCACATGGAAAGTTATAGTTTTTCATTGCCATGAGCATTTTTAAAATTGGATCCCCCCCTTTTGTATTTGGCCTGTGGTACTGGTATTTTTCTTTTTGCATTTGGATGCTCAAACACAGAAAACTACTTCCTGCTGAAAAATAATATTCTGGCCCCCCAGTGGCAATTCTGCAATTGTTGCCTAAAACAGAGATGACATGTCATGAGTTCTTGTCAGGATACATATTCCCTATTCCTTCATTTCCTTGCCTTTCTGTGCTTTGTCTCATGTCCCAGCATTTCTAAGTTTTCCTTAAATTTACAAGAAGAAGAAAAGTAATTGGGTCATCGTGATTTTTGAAAGCTCTCAAATTAGAATGTGTGTGCTAAGTTGATTCAGCTGTGCCCAACTCTTTTCAACCCTATGGACTGTAACCCACCAGGCTCCTCTGTCCATGGAATTCTCCAGGCCAGAATACTGGAGTGGGTTGCCATTTTATTCTCCAGGGGATCTTCCCAACCCAGAGATTGAACTCACATCTCTGGCATCTCCTGCATTGGCAAGTGGGTTCTTTATCAGGAGCACCACCTGGGAAGTCCTGTGGCTTTCTGTACATACTGCCAATCGATTTGGTGAAAAGATTGAGACTGAGAGAGAGAGAGAGAGAGAGAGAGAGTGTGTGTGTGTGTGTGAGTGTGTGGATGAGAGAGTATGTGTACTGGGGAAAGACAGTTGAGAATAGTCCCCTCTGGAGCCAATAGAATAGACTGTCAAATTGCCTTCTACCCCTTCAGGAGTCACTGTGTCTCATGTGTCTGACTGCCCCACTTCCTGTGTAGAGAGCCCCACCTGAGATGGTGTTCGCTCCTTTGGGAAGGCAGTGTGGTGGGACAGAAAGAACACCGGCTTTGGATTCAGAAACCTGGGCTCAAATTCCACACCCAAACCATCCACTTGTTTTATTTTGAGAAAATTACTTAACTTCCCTGAGCCTCTGTTTCTTCATCTGTAAAATGGGCACAATTCTCACCTCTAAGGGATGCTATGAGAATGAAAAGACAGTGTATATGAGGCAGTGCCTGGGACATTGTAGGTACTTAACAAATCATAGGATTGCTATCGGCACAATGAGAAACAGAAATCGCAGCACTGGATATTATTTTTGCTCCTTCACACGTTATCTTTCTAAGAAGATACCTTAGGAGTTAGTACTAGCCATCTAGAAATTTCTTTAAGTGGATTTCTGGATGCCAGTTGGGAAGGGTGGGATGAAGCACTGGAGGCTGAAGAACTGGTTTGTAAACTGTAAAGCACAGTTTAAGGAAATTGGGTGGGTTTGGACCACCACTAGCATTTGATTAAGGTCAGGGCCAAGGCCAGAGGATGGGACAGTGGCCACATGCTGAAGGGTCTCCAGGTCCCTGCTAAGAAAATAGAATCTATCCAGCAAGCAGTAGGGATAGAAGGAGTCCAGTAGTTACCTGCATTTAAGACTTTCCCTCCAACTTCTATTCCTTATTTTTATATCACGCATTAATAAATTGTTTGATATTATCACATTTCTATAGTAGGTCTGAGAACACGTATACAGTATGAACTGTTATTAAAAGGGAGAAAATTTGCACAAAAGCAACAACATAATTTTAGTATTCTTGTTTTTTTTAATATAAAGTTATATTTAAAATTTCATGGAATCATAAAGTAGAATGCTAGAGATTCAAACTAACCAACACCATTAGCTTCTGATGAAGAAACTGAGACCCAAGAAATTCACCTTGCCCAAGGACACGATGGAAACCTTTATAACTACGCTTCTTTATGCACTGTTCTGTTTCAGACATTGTGGTGGGCCCTGCATCTACACTGCCCTTCATACTTAACAACAGTCTGCACAAAAGAGATCATATCAAACCATTATATAGATAAGTAAACCTAGGTTCAGATACCTTGAGAGCACACAGCTAATTAAGTAATGATTAAAATTCAGTTGTTGTTGTTGTTGAGTATCTAAACTGTGTCCAATCCTTTTTGACCACATGGACTATAGACTACCAGGCTCCTGGGGATTCCCCAGATAAGAATACTCGAGTGAGCTGTCATTTCCTTCTCCAGGAGATCTTCCCAACACAGGGATTGAACCCACGTCTCCTGTGTCTCCTGAATTGCGGATTCTTTACTCACTGAGCCACCTGGGAAGCCCCAAATTTACTTTTACCTGGATCCAACCTGTGAGCTCTTCTCAGTGTCCCACATGGCAACAGAGAACAGGACCTAAAGCCAGGGCGTCTTCCTCTCAGCCATGTTGGGCGGCTGTCAATCTTCTCTCAAGTCTATTCCCAATTTAAGCCAGGCCAGCACTGAACTGGTTACCTCATGTTGGTCCACAAAGAATTGCTTTTATAGTTTTCACCTTTTGGGCAGATGTTGATGTTGTGAGTTTCTACTAAGGAATAGTTTTGTGCAGAATGCATTGTTTGTGTGGAGATTTTATTGATGTGTTTTATTTCATCGCAGAGTGCCCTCATTATGAGGAACCCTAGGAAAAATTCCTGCCTGGTCCCAGGTCAGAATTAACTGAGTTTTACTAAGTATTTGACCTGTGAGCACGTTGTGTCATGGATGCTGTAAATTGTACGGCTGATCAGGGTTCCCTTTCGTGCTGGTTGTAGAACACTTCAGATCCAAATGTGAATCTCACACAGACAGAGGATGCAGGGCTTTCAGTCTGCATTGCTGTGTTATAGTCTCCTTCCTGGCTTGGTTTTGGATGCCAAACCCTACTTCTTTTTTCTCATCTGTTTATAGTTTATTTTCCCCTGACCTAATTTATGTAATCTTAGAAGAAACCTTCACATGTTTTCAGAAACAGATGATATATGTTACTAAATAAACAGAAAGTTAACTCCACATTGAAGCTCCAAACCTTTTCATTAAACTGGTGGCAGATTTTACCTGCAAGATATCCCTCCCAGCTCTGGCATAAGAAGGAAGAAGCTTAGAAGGTATAAACTCCTTACACAGAGCAATCACCCTGGGAACACTGAAGGGCCCAGGTGGGGACATGCAAGAGATGGAACGGTTCCCCACTGTCCCGTCCAAATGAACTAGGATGCTGTATCCATCCTACCTAATTAAGGAGTGCTTGAAAGCAGGGCCTTTTTCTTGATTTACAAACCCTCCTCATCATCATTTATAGTGCACTGATATGTGAAGGCAGGGAGGAGAGACACTTAAGGGAAGATGGGTATTTCCTTAGATGACATTGGTGGGGGCAAATGTCACCTTCACACAAGCACCTCCGCTCAGATGGCTTGTTAAGAGTTTGGCAGCTGTGGATGGAACACGCTGTACTTATTGACAAGGCACTGAGCTATTATCCATACTGGTACAGGAATTCAAGGACGGGACACAGATCAAGTGAGTCCATCTTCAACACTTGCTAAAAGACAGTCCTGCTGGTGGTTTCCATGCATGTAAAACTAGGGAAGCGCAATTTCATTCGTGCTTTCATTTATGTGTTCTTTCACCCACTCATTTACTCACTTGATGAACTCTGCTAATTGAGTTCTTTGCTGGACTCTAAAGATAAAAGAACGAGCAAATAGACATGGTCCCTGCTCTCATGAAAGCTATTTTGGATAGATTCAGGGATGTGGCTATCTGAAAGAAAAAAAAGCCAGAAACATCAAAAAGAAAAATTTTGTCTTTTTTTTTTTAAAGGGGGAAGGTAAAAATTTTGAAATCCAGTTGCCCTATCTTCCATTGGCTTAAAGATGTTTTTTTGAGGTGTGTGTGTGTGGGGTACTTTCTCTGTGGGGTAGAGAAACCATGGGTAGCATCTAGAAATGAGAAACAAACTTTTCCCACATAGGTCCCATGCTCCCTGGCTGAGTGGGATAAAAAAAGAGAGTTAGCCTTCTCCTGGGTCTTAATGGAACTTCCAGATCATTGCAGTGTCATTCTCTCAGCAATATTTAAAGTTTCGGTAGTTGGTCTCCTACCACCCTTGGCAGAAGACTTCCAGAATTCACTGACTTTAGAGAAATACCTGCCACTGGCCACTTAGTTTTAACCATTTCATCCATCCTCCTCAGGAAATCCATTCCTGAAGCATTGACTGTCACAACAATTAATATCATTATTCCCCAACTTGACCTTGTCAATCCCCCTCTGCACCATATATCAGGATGTGTCATATATGCCAAAACCATTCCCAAAGACTGGTGCAACTCTGCCCTCCTTCAGGGTGGACTCTTAGTTCTGATTACAGTCTCTTTACCTGTTGGGGTGGGTTGAAAGATGGCCCCCCAAAAGATGTATCTACACAAACGTATGAATGCAAGTTTCTATAGGTAGTCTTTGCACATGCAATTAATTTAAGGATCTTGAAATGAGATAATCCTGGATTATCAGGTGTAGCCTAAATCCAATGACAAGTATCCTTAATAAGAGAAAGGTAGAGAGAGATTTGGGACACACAGAGGAGAAGGTCACGTGAAGAGAGATAGAGACTGGAGTTATGCAGCCACAAACCAAGGGATGCCTAGAGCCACCAACAGTGGAAGAGCCTTTGGAAGGTGCACATTTCTGCCTATACCTTGATTTCAGACTTCTGGCCTCCAGGTCTGGGAGAGAATGAATTTCTGTTTGTTTTAAGCCAGGTTTGGAGTAATTTCTGAAGGCAGCCCTGGAAAATGAGCTCTCCTGTCATTTCCCCTGACTTCTCCAAAACCTCACTTAAACCAGAGCCTTCAAAACCTCCTTCTTTACCCATCTCATTCTGTTGACTCTGCTCCCATCCCCACCCAGCCCTCACTATCCAGCCTAGACACCTAACCTTGCCCACACTCCAGATTCTCATTCCTGCCTCAAATAGGTGTCAACCCCAAACCCGGGTCACCAGCCCTCCTTATCTCCCTCGGTTCTTGCTGTTCTGATAGAGAGACAAATGAAGGTTTAGCACCCCAAAGTTCATATTATCAAAATTCAACATGTTTTCCAGGATTAAGAATATTTCCCCTTCCTATGCTCCAATCAGAAGCTCTCTGGTTTAATCTTATTTGAGAAGACTTAGCCTACCTGGTGCAGGTTCTTGAACATTTCCCAAACCCCGCATCAAAATATCTCTCATGCTTTGCTTTGTTCTCAGTGGAGTTTTCTCTCAATTGAAAAGAACCATTCACTTGACCCTGATGGCCCATTTATTCACTATTTTGTGTGTTTCCTTCCTTTATTGTAGAATTTCTCAGGTGAGTGATTAGTGCCAACTACCTCTATTTTTATCTTTACCCATAGCTTTCAAAACATTCTACAATCTGGATTTTTCTTTACTGATAGCTCTCTCTGACTTGTGGCTGAAAAAAATTTGCCTTTTCTTATCCTGATTAACAAAACGAAACAAAACATTTCAGGTAATTCTGTTGCTCTTCTCAACTCTCCACAAATGACTTTGGGATATTGCACTACACTGAATCAACTGTCTTCTCTCCTACCTCTCTATTTCCTTATTTGTTGGCTTCTCCTTCTCCTCATGTTTCCAGGGTTATTTCATTAAACTTCTCCTCTTATATCTTATCCAATTCCTCAGAAAGCCACATTTTATGATTACAATTATCACATCAGTACTTCTTATTCCTAAATTTTGATCCTGTTCTTTCCTCACACCCAGTTCTGGTCCATGTCATTGCCACCTGGATATTTTTTGAATGAATGTCTCACTACTAAACCAAACCAACTTCTCCATCTAGTTTCCTCCTCCCAGACTTTTCTCCTTCTTCTTCATTCTTCAGTTCAGTTCAGTTCAGTTCATTCGCTCAGTCGTGTCCGACTCTTTGCGACCCCATGAATCACAGCACGCCAGGTCTCCCTGTCCATCACCAACTCCTGGAGTTCACTCAAACTCATGTCCATCAAGTCGGTGATGCCATCCAGCCATCTCATTCTCTGTCGTCCCCTTCTCCTCCCACCCCCAATCCCTCCCAGCATCAGACTCTTTTCCAGTGAGTTAACTTGTCGCATGAGGTGGCCAAAGTATTGGAGTTTCAGCTTTAGCGTCAGTCCTTCCAATGAACACCCAGGGTTGATCTCCTTTAGAACGGACTGGTTGGATCTCCTTGCAGTCCAAGGGACTCTCAAGAGTCTTCTCCAGCACCACAGTTCAAAAGCATCATTCTTGGACTTACTCAAATACCAAGTGCTACCAGCATTTTCAATAAAGTTTTGCTCATGTAAGGTGCCTCTCTCTTTCATTTTATTGAGACATAACTGACATTATATTGGCTTCAGGCAGTCAATATAATGATTCAATATTTGTATATATTGCAATATATACAAATAACAATAACTAGACCCAGTCGGTCTAGTTAACATCTGTCACCATACTGAGTCACAGAATTTTTTTTCTTGTGCTGAGAACTTTTAAGATCTACTCTCTTAACAACTTTCAATTATGCAATATAATATTATGAACTATAATCACCATGCTATACATTATATTTCCTTGCCTTCTTTATAACTGGAAGTTTGTATTTTTTGACTTCCTTTACCCACTTTGCCCATCCCCCACCCCATCTTTGGCAACCACCAATCCATTCTCTGTATTATGAGCTTGTGTGTGTGTGGTTTTTTTTTAAAGCTTTCAAATATAAGTGAGATAATATAGTATTTGTCTTTCTCTGTCTGACATACTTAGCAGAATTCCCTATAGGTCCCTCCATGCTGTTGCAAATATTTAGATTGGTGCAAAAGTAATCGTGGTTTTTGCATTATTGAAATTTGCTATATATGATACTGGAATTCATTCTTAAATGTGGTTATGTTATACATCATTTCAATGTCCATTTCTCACTTTATTTTTTTTTTTGACTAATTACTTGCTATTTATTTTATATTTACTTTAAACAATGGAAATGATGTTAGGCAAAAAGCAAACTTGACCAATATTTTTTTAGAGTTCAAAGTGGGTCGTAAAGCAGTGGAGACAACTTGCAACATCAACAACACATTTGGCCCAGGAACTGCTAACAAATGTACAGTGCAGTGTTAGTTCAAGAAGTTTTGCAAAGAAGACAAGAGCCTTGAAGATGAGAGCATAGTGACCAGCCAGCAGAAGTTGACAACGATAAACTAAGACCAGTCATTGAAGCTGACCTTCTTATAACTACAAGAGAAGTTGCTAAAGAACTCAGTGTCAACCATTCTACAGTCCTTCAGCATTTGAAGCAAATTGGAAAGGTGAAAAGGCTCGATAAGTGGGTGCCTCATGAGCTGACAGAAAATTCTTTTAAAAATCATCATTTTGAAGTGTCCTCTTCTCTTATTCTACACAACATCAATGAACCATTTCTTGGTCGGATTATGACGTGTGACAACCAGTGAAAATCACCTAAGTGGCTGGACCGAGAAGAAGCTCCAAAGCACTTCCCAAAGCCAAACTTGCACCATCAAAGTCCTGGTCACTGTTTGGTGGTCTGCTGCTGGGCTGATACAGCTTTCTGAATTCTGGTGAAACCCATTACATCTGAGAATTATGCTCAGCAAATCAGTGAAACTGCAATGGCTGCAGCTGGCAATGGTCAACAGAAAGAGCCCAGTTCTCCATGACAACATCCAACTCACGTCACACTACCAGTGCTTCTAAGTTGAACAAATTGGGCTATGAAGTTTTGCCTCATTCACCATATATACTTGACCTGTCACCAACCAAGAGCATCTAGACAACTTTTTGCAGGGAAACACTTCCACAAATAGCAAGATGCAGAAAATGCCTTCCAAGCCTTTGTCAAATCCTGAAGCATGGATTTTCACGCTACAGGAATAAACAAACTAACAGCAAAAACGTGATGATTGTAATGGTTCCTATTTTGATTAATACAGATGTATTTATGCCTAGTTATAATGATTTAAAATTCATGATCCAAAACTGCAATTACTTTTTCATCAACCTAATAGCAAGATTTTGTTCTTTTTATGGCTGAATAATATTCCATCATGTATGTGTGTTACATTTGTGTATACCACATTTTCTTTCTCCATTCTTTTTATATTGAGTTGTATGAATTCTTTCTGTAATTTGGATATCAACCCTTATCAGATATATTCTTGGAAAGTATCTTCTCCCATTCACGAAATTGCCTTTTCATTTTGTTGATTATTTCCTTCATTGTGCAAAAGCTTTTGGTGTGATGTTATCTCACTTATTTATTTTGCTTTTCTTGTCTTTGCTTCTGGTGTCAAATTCCCTCAAAATATTGTTAAGACCTATGTAAGGGAGCTTATTGCCTAGGTTTTCTTTTAAAAGTTTTATGGTTTCAAGTCTTACATTCAAGTCATTAATCCATTTTGAGTTAATTTTTGTGTATGGTGTAAGATAGCAGTCTGTTCATTCTTTTGTATGTGGCTGTCCAGTTTTCCTAATACCATTTATTGGAGAGATTGTTCTTCCCCCATTTTACATTCTTGGTTCCTTTGTCATAAATTAATTGGCCATATATGCATGGGTTTATTTCTTGGCTTTCTATTCTGTCACATTGATCTTTGTGTCTGTTTTTATGCCAGTACCATACTACTTTGAATATCATAGCATTGTAATATAGTTTGAAAAGAGGGCACATGTAGATTCCAGCTTTACTCTTATTTCTCAAGATTCTTTGACTATTAGAGGTTTTTTGTGGTTCCATTAAATTTTAGGATTATTTGTCCTATTTCTGTGAAAAATGCCACTGAAATTTTAACGGGAATTGTACTGAATCTGCAGGTTGCTTTGGCTAGTAAGGATTTTAACCATATTAATTCTTCCAATCCACCAGCACAAAATCTTTCTATTTATTTGTGGCTTCTTCAGTTTCTTTCATCAGGGCCTTTCACCTCCTTGCTTAAATTTAGTTCAGCTTTTTTTTTTAATGCAATTGTACATGGGATTGTTTTCTTAATTTCTCTAGTAGTTTGTTATTATTATATTAAAATGCAATAGATTTCTGTATTTTGACTGTGAATACTACAACTTTGGGGCTTCCATGGTAGCTCAGTGGTAAAGAATTTACCTGCCAATGCAGGAGACGGGGGTTTGATCCCCAGGTTGGAAAGATTCTCTGAAGAAGGAAGTGACAACCCACTGCAGTATTCTTGCCTGGAAAATCCCATGGACAGAGGAGCAAGGCAGGCTACAGTCCGTGGGGTCGCAAAAGAGTTGGACACAACTTAGCAACTAAAGAGCAACAACATACTGCAACTTTCCTGATCTCATTTATTCAGATGAATCATTTTTTGTTGGAGTTTTTAGAGTGTTCTATATATATAGTATCCTGTCATCTGCAAATAGTGACTGCTTTAGTTCTTCTGTTTTAATTTGTATGCCTTTTTATTTTCTTGCCTAATTGATTTGGATAAAATTTCAACAGTCAATACTATGATGAATAAAACTGGCAAAAATAGGCATCTTTGTCGTGTACCTGATCTTAGAAGAAAAGATTTCAGCTTCTCACTGTTGAGCATATGTTTTCTGTGAGCTTGTCCTATATGGCTTTTGTTACCTTGGCGTATGTTCTCAGTGTACTAACCTTGTTGAGAAGTGTATCACAAATGAATGTTGGATTTTGTCAAATGCTGTTTCTGCATATATTGAGATCATCCTACGATTCTAATTCTTCATTTTGTGAATGTGGTGTATCATGTTGATTAATTTGCGTTTGTCAAACTATCCCTGCGTCCCTAGAATAAATCTACTTGATAATAGCGTATAATCCTTGTAATGTATTGTTGAATTTGGTTTGCTAATGTTTTGCTGAGAGTTTTTGCATCTATGTCCATCAGGGATGTTGTTGTTATTTAGTCATTAAGTCATGTTTGACTCTTTTGTGACACCATGGACTGTAGCCCACCAGGTTCCTCTGTCTATGGGATTTCCCAGGCAAGAATACGGGAGTGGGTTGCCATTTCTTCCTCCAGGGGATCTTCCTTACCCAAGGACTGAACCCACGTCTCCCGCATTGGCAGGCGGATTCTTTACCACTGAGCCACCAGAGAAGCTCTCATCGGGGATGCTGGCGTACAATTTTCTTTTTTACTTTCTTTTTTGTTGGGTATTCTTGTCTAGTTTTGGTATCAGAGTAGTGCTGGCCTTGAAAACTATGTTTGGAAGGATGTCCCCTTCCTCTCTTTTTGGAAAGAGTTTGAGAAGGATTGCCATTAATTTGGTGGATTTCACTAGTGAAGCCACCTGGTCCTTCAGTTCAGTTCAGTTCAGTCACTCTGTCGTGTCCGACTCTTTTCGACCCCATGAATCACAGCACGCCAGGCCTCCCTGTCCATCACCAACTCCCGGAGTTCACTCAAACTCATGTCCATCGAGTCGGTGATGCCATCCAGCCATCTCATTCTCCGATGTCCCCTTCTCCTCTCGCCCCCAATCCTTCCCAGCATCAGAGTCTTTTCCAGTGAGTCAACTCTTCGCATGAGGTGGCCAAAGTATTGGAGTTTCAGCTTTAGGTTGTTTATTTGGATTTTTCTTCTTTCTTGAGGTAGGCATTATCGTTATGCACTTCCTTCTTAGAACTGCTTAAGTTGCATCCCATAAGTTTTGGTATATTGTATTTCCATTTTCATTTGTCCCAAGGTATTTTTTTAATTTCACTTTTGATTTCTTTCATTGACCCATTAGCTGTTCAGGAGCATGTTGTTTAGTCTACAAATATTTTCGAATTTTCCAGTTTTCTTACTGTAATTGATTTGTAATTTCATACCATTGTAGTCTGAAAAGATGCCTGATACTATTTCAGTCTTTCTTACCCACTTCAATATGGTTTACTTCTCATTTGCCAATGAGAAGGGCCTGATATGCCATTTTAAAGGTTCATTTCTAGAGGAAATTGTTCCATAGTAGCTATACATTTGCTGTGTCCGTGGGAGGAACTGAGTTTGGGATCTTCCTATACCACCATTTTGAATCATAACCTCTCACTCGCTCTCTGTTTTTAAAGTTCGTATTTCTGAAAAAATAAAATAAATTTCTTATTTCTGCAAGTCTGTTCCAGATCTTCATCACTAACCACTTCTCACTATGCATGATGCTGTCACTATTTAAATGTGCCCTTCCTGTCCTTCGCCAGTAAGCTGTAACTTCCTCAAGGGTGGACACATCCCATTCACTTTTGGACCTTTGGTACCAAATGCAGAAGTAATTATGTCCAGGATCAGGAAATACTAACGGGGCGAAGAAATGAATAGATAGATCGTTCCTTCAACTCCTCATCCCCAGTCCTTCCCTCCCTCAGATATCCTGTGATCCCCTGGATGACACATTCTTAAACTTTTTGTTCTTTTAAAAATCTCGAAAATAGTTATCATTCTCTCCATTGAGCATATGAAGAAACTGAAGCTCAGATGGGTTAAAGAACTCACTCAAATTCCCACAATAAGAAAACGGCAGAGCCTGAGATTCTGTGCCTTTTCATTTGCTATATGGCTGCCGCTTTTAGGACAGTCATGGGAAACTATGTTGGATACAAAAAGGCTAAATTATGCAGAACTTTGACAGCTAGACAAAAAATTCTGGACTTGACCCAGTTAGAACTAGTCTCTAAACACAGAGGACTAGGGTACTTATACATACTTCTTAGGTTTATTTATAAAATCAAGAGATAAAATATAAGAAATATAAAACAAAGCCTGACTCACTGCAGGTTCTCTCTCAAAAACAGTAACAGTGTGTTATCTTTAGCTGTTTATTTGTGTATGTCTTTCTTTCCACCAACTACTTGAAAGCTACTTGAGAGTGCTGGTCAGGGCTGAACTTTTTCTCATTCATGTCTCACCTTTTCTTTCTAAAGAACAGTATTGTTTGCATTAGCTAAGTGTATGGCCCTAAAGTCTGGCAGTGCCTTCGCTACCATTCCTACCAGCTGTGAGAATGTGGGCTAGTCTCCTGGCCCCCCTGTGCCTCTTTATTTTCCTCACCAGTCACTCAAGCTTAATAGTGACTACCCAGTGGAGTCCTGTCAGGATAGAATGAATAATATATAATATATATAATTATACATAACTCATATATAATGTATCTTGGTTCCTGCTACAAAGTAATTTTGAACAAATAGTAGTTATTACTCCTCATTATTATCATATTTACTTTTGTGATATTTTTGCTGAGAAATCTCCTTAAGGAATCTGTGTCAGAAGTACTTCCTATGTCTTGAGGAATTGTTGCTTCTTCTGGTCATACAAATGGTAACAGATATCTCTGGCCACCAGGGAGATCAAAATCAAACTTGAAGTTTAACCATAGCAGCTTGGTAGAACCCACTGGTTTTCTAAATATATTTGATTTATCCTTTTTATAGTTCTGTTTCCTACTTCCATCTCTATTTTACTGTTATTGTAAACTGCCTCAAATCACTGGGTCTTTAAATTGTAGCTTCTACTACATTAGCTTCTTCTACTAATTCCCCTTCTTCTACTGGAATTAGCCACCTTGTCACTGCAAAGCCATGCACAAACCTGCAGGCTCATCTCCTGGCTGTTCTCATGGCCACCGAGGCCCTTGCTTCTCTAGACTGAAACAGCTCATGGTTCCATGGTTCCTGATCAATTCCGTTTAGTCCAGATTTTCTGTGGAATCTGCCTAACCTGACCCCTGCCTTCCAAAACTGCCCTCCCAGCCTCAGAAGTTGCATTCAGGAGCCATGTTTACGCCGAGTGCCTCTACCACCCTGGCCTACAGCTGATGGAACCAGGTAGAACCTGCACAAAGAGATCAATCATATTTTCTCCCCCAGATATTTGGAAAGGGAGTTAGGGCCACTAGTTCGCTTCTGTGGGTCTTTTGAACTGGGGGTAAATCATCTTGGCGGCCATGGGGACAGCTATTAAGCATAGAAGAGAGAACAAAGAATAAAGCAGTGGAGAGGCGGGCAGAGAGTTGCATGCAGGTGGCCTCGGAAGGGACAGAGACAAAAAGGGTCATTGCTGGTTCTGAACAGCTCTCCAGTTCCAGGTTTCATTCTTCTCTCAATCTTGGCTGCCCTCTTGGAGTCCATAAAACACCCCTGTGACCTTGTAATCAATGTCCCTTTTTGTTTTAAACCAGTTAGAGTGACTTCTTGTTCAATGTAGAGTCAGCCTCCTCCTTCCCATCTCTCTCCTCTCCTTCCCTCTCCTTTTCTCTCTCTTGTCCTCATCTCTCCTCTCCTTAATTTTTATGTTCTTATGACCCTATGACTATGCCTTGAGACTATCCACATTTGCCTTGCTTCAGATCAACTCTCTTCAGCCATTTCATCCTGAAGCTCTCCTTCTCTTTTCAATATGAAAGCCTGGCAACCATCCCAACCTTGCACTCTGTAAGGCAAAAACCTTCCTTCTCTTCTTTCCTTTTGAAATTTCCTTTACTGGCCAGTCACTCAAGCCTGCCATTTGTCATGGTCTCTGGCTTCTGATCCTCCTAAGGGAATTTCAAGATCCCTTAATTTTGTAATCCTCTCTCTTTTCATGGCCTCAAGATCTGCCTTTTCCCTCTTAATCTCAACAGTTTGTCATTTTTATATTTGATTAGTGGAATGTTGTCCTTACTAGACTCATGATTGCCAGGTTTCTCTACCTTCTGTCACTTTAAAATGCTTCCAAAAACTGATACTTCTAAAGGAGACATTACCCAGTCTGTATATGTCCAATGAAGACCCTTATGCAATATTGATATTTACCCAGCTATTGCCACTTTTAGCTTCTCGGGAAGAATTTGTGTTTTGATGACACTTATGATCCGAATTAGTGTGGAATGGTCACTATGAGCTCCCTTGGAACAACCACCTTCAATGGCCCCCTTTCTCCCTCAGAAGAAAGTTCTAGTTCCTTAGTCTGATAGTCAAAGTTTTCTACATTCTGATCTCTACCAACCTTTTCTTTCTTACCTTAGCTCCCCCATGGGACCCTTTACTGAAGGCAGACTGTCTACTCACTGTTTCCCAAACTCACCCTGGGCTTCCCAGCCTCTGGGCTATGCATTCATTCATTCCTGGGACACACACATTGTACCAGGCACAGGACATCAAACGGTGAACAAGAGGCAGTTTGCCAGTGAACACACTTTCATTCCATGCTGGTCTGCAATGTCTTTTCTCTCCTTCCCCATGCCTTTTGTACTAAATTCTACCTATCCTTCAAGGTCACACTAAAATCCACCTCTTCCCCAATCACATCTGTCTGAAATGGCCTCTCTGTCCAAAACCATGTTTCTGTGTTTTCGTTTGTACTTTGAGGTTAATTATCACTTAACATTTGAATTTGAATCTGCACCTTGGTCTCCTGTGCTAGATATAAGCTCCTTGAGAGACATCTTCTGTTGCTTCATTTGGGCATCCACTGTGGCTCAGATGGTAAAGAATCTGCCTGAAATGTGGGGGACCCAGGTTCAATCCCTGCGTTGGGAAGATCCCCTGGAGAAGGGCATAGAGACCCACTCCAGTATTCTTGCCTGGAGAATCCCACGGACAGAGGAGTCTGGTGGGGTACAGTTACAAAGAGTCGGACATAACCCATGCAACTGAAGACGTTGCTTCATTTTACCCCTTGAGGCCTTGCCCAGAGTATTAGATCAAAAAGTACATGCAATTTATTGTGGCAGTTTAGGATCACAGTTCCTTATAACAACCCCAAATGACTGAATATGCATTTCCCCTTCTGGTCGACTTACTTGGTTGGCCCAGAAGTTTGTTCAGGTTTTCCATAACATCTTATGGACAAACCCAAATGAACTTTTGGGCCAACCCACTATTTCCACTGGTTCAACATTCTCCTGCTTAAAATCACAGGTGCTTTGCCATGGATGGACCTGGAAGACATTAAGCTAAGGGAAAGCAGCCAGTCCCCAAAAGACAGATACAGCACGATTCCTCTTATATGAGGTCCCTAGTGTAGTCAAATTCATAAAGTAGCATGATGGTGGCAGGAGCTGGGGGCAGGAAGGAATGAGGAGTCATTGTTTAATGGAAATGGAGTTTCAGTTTGGAAAGAGGAAGAAGTTCTGGAGATGGATGGTGGTTGATGATCACACAACAACATGAATACACTTGATGCCACTGAACTGTACACTTGGAAATAGTTAAAATGGTAGTTTTATGTCGCATGCATTTTAACAAAATTTAAAATAATCACCCTGGTCCCAAGCTGCAGAAGGCTGTGGTCCATGTCTCCCCACTCTGGATGCCTCTCCTGGCCTCCCATTTCCAGCTCAAGTGGTAGCAGGCTAAATACTTGTGGAAGTGAAGTGAACAGCATTGTTGCCTCGAAATTGAGAAGGAAAATTAGAAGCGGACTCTTCGAAAATGCTTTGAACACTTCTCACGTTTCACCTTGCCGCTGTCTCTTCAGGATGTAAGTGGAAAAAAATGTCAGACCTCAAAGCCAACAAGAGAAGGCGTTTTCTGGGCTCAGATGAAGAAATCTACAAAATTAGGAAATGTTTGTGCCATTTCTGGAGGCCCTGGACAGGCTCAGTTCACCTCCAAGTGATTTACCTGTGGCTCTCCGTGATTATTTACTTGGCTCTTCAGTTCAAGACAATCACAGGAATGTACGGCCCATAAATTAGAATAGCTATGAAACACAGACTGCCTTTATGTAGAAACATAACTTTAGCTGTTTTTTTTTTTTTTCCAAAGGGAAAATACATTTAATATACAGGCTGAGAGTGATCACTCTGCTCTTACTGCCTCCTTTTTAATATCAGAGTTCAGCACGGATCTCTTGCTGTCCTAGGTCTTTGCCCTTGTGGCTGACTACGGGCTCAGGAGACAGATATTCTCTCAAATGCTCCTTGACTGAGTCCCATTGGGGAGCACCGAGGCTTCACCTACCATGTCTACCCCACCCCAAACTTTGGCTGTCTCACTGTTTGGGTGGTAGGGCTTTTCACAGCAGGTGAGTGTGGAAGTGGCATAAATAATTCAGAATATCGGGAGGAACCTGGATCTGGGGGCTGGGCCCACCAGCTCTGGACACGGGCCCCGCCACATCCCGGCATTGACTTCATCACACCCATCTCTAAAATAGGCTAACTATACCCCCTGATTGAGTTACGGTGAGGAATAGAGATAACGAACAGAAGTAGAAGAACCTGACATTCCATAAACATGAATAAAAATATCAAGATGATAGCTCTGTATTTTGAGGTAAGCAAAGAAGCCTCAAACTGAGGATGGACAGTTCATCAGATGAAAGGGAGGGTTGAGGCAGGACACTGAAAGCTAGTAAGGGAGGAGGAAAGTTGCGGGGTGTCTGGCCAAGTCAGGAGCACAGCCCCACTGATGTAGACAGCAGGTTATCTGCAGGTACTTTGAGGAGGGTCTAGGATTAGGGAGGGCACGGATGAATGAAGAAGCAAAACTTTTAAAGCTAGGAAGTGTGACCTGGTGGCCAGAGGCAGATATCCAGGTTCCACTGTTTCTAGTCCTAACAGGGACAGCCTATCAGACCCTGGTGCCACACTGCCAGGGTTTGACTTCTGACCTTGCCCTCACTAGCTGTGCAACCTTGAGCCAGTTACTTAACCTCACTGAACATTTAGTTTTTCCTCTGGTAAATGGAAGTTATAATAATATCTACCTAGCTTTATAAGATTGTTATGACAATTAAATAAAATTAAGATGTGGAAAACTCTTAAATAGTTCCTGACACATAGCACACCAAAAAAGATGTTTGATATTTTTAACAGAATTCATTCCTTTAAACAAATTCATTCAACAAATGTGTCCAGGCCAGACACTGTGTTAGGCACTGACAAAGCAGCTGTGAAGTGGTTTGCACGGTCCTTGCCCTCATGGAACTGAAAGCTTAGCTTCCAAGGATTTCTTCTTATTCGTTGCCAACAACCCAGCCAAGATAAGGTTTTGGTGTTTGTTCTCGGATCTGTGATCTGGACTATAGGCCTTTTCTCAGGTTTCATTTATTTCTTAGCATACCTGCTTCTCCTGCAGGTAATTGAGAATTGTTGGGACATTCTATAAAAAGCTTACCGAATTGAGGGTACTCAATCAATGTTGAATAATAACAAGAGAAATGTATAATGTATAAACAGATTATGTTGGGGTCTTAAACTTTCCTTCATCTCATTAATATATATGGGAGCACACTTCCTCTGCATTGCTGTCCAATGCAGGCTGTCCTCCAGCCAGCAAGGAAGGCCAGGCTCCACTGAATCCCGCCTGGGGCCTGGAGAGACTTGGGGTGCTGCTCAGGATCCAAGCAGGGATCTTCTTCACAAGTGCCGGCCGTTTCCTTTCACATGAAGAGTTGTCCTTTGCTTACCCCTTATGGTTCTACTGGGTTCCCAGGTGGCTCTAGTGGTAAAGTACCTGCCTGCCACTTCAGGAGACATAAGAGACAAGGGTTCGATCCCTGAGTCGGGAAGATCCCCTGGAGGAGGACACAGCAAACCAGTCCAGTATCTTGCCTGGAGAATCCCATGGACAGAGAAGCCTGGCAAGTTATGGTCCATAGGGTCGCAAAGAGTCAGACATGATTGAAGTGACTTACCATCATCTATCAGGCTTAGAAGGGATCAAGTTCTTCTGTCATTTTGCTTTATCCTTAAAACAACCCTGGGAAGTAGGTTCTTCTGACCTCTCTTGTGTCTGAAGGAACAAAGTCAGAGAGGCATGCCACAATTTGTTCAAGTTCACCCAGTACAGCTGGGGTGGGATTCTAACCCAGGCATAGGCCTACACTACCACATCCCCTTTTAACAAATCTCTCCAGCCTCTAACATACTTGTTCTTCTAGAAAACACGCAGCCATTCTCTTCTGCATAAAATCAGCTGTATATTTTTAGGAAACCCCAAAGCCTTCAGTGCAGAATACCCTGTTCTCTACACAGGAATTCCTATCACGCTTTGCAAATCTCTTATTGACTTGTTTATTTTCAGTGACTCTAAGTTCTATCAACTATTGTACCTCAGA